>NW_026462114.1:0-66607 GCF_021730395.1 Mercenaria mercenaria | reverse complement strand
TTTCCAAAAAAAAATTCATATAAGAAAGTTCTTAAAAGAAGAAATGTTATTAAATCAAAACTTGATCAAATAGTTAGCGATGAATATAAAAATCATGCATTGATAATTACAAAATGTTATAGATCCTTATCTTTTAAAAAATATTATTTGAATGGAACTGTGGTTGTCTATTAACTGAAGAAGAAAATGATGAAAGTTATGTGATTGTCCCAGACCAAATAATATTCGAAACAATCCTAAAAAAGTTAATTGTAACCGACTGTGATACTAATGAAGAAAAAACATATAAACAATTATGCACTACGATCTAAAGACCTTGGTATTAATTCTGGGTTAATAACAATGTGCTGCAAAGGGAAAACCGAGTAAAATGTGGAATATCAAAAGTTAATGGAAAAAGATATAAATTTAAATTATTTTATTTCTTCTAAAGATAATTTAAAACTTTATTTATTTTATTATTTTTTTAATTATTTTTTTAATCCTTTTTTGCTTAAGATTTTTTTTCTAAATATAATATATAGATGGAAATCGAGAGATCTACAAAACAATATTATAAGAAATTTGAAATTAAAATTACATATAGACAAGATCCAAAGAATCAATTATATTTAACTATAAACGACTCTTATGAAATACTTAAATCTGAACTTAAAACTTTAAAAGGTATAAAAATAAACGTTGTTTTAAAAATAACTTTTGCAAAAATGGATAAAACTGATACAATATATAAATCAGCTTATTTTCAATCAAAGGCTTTAGAAATTATTAACACAAACGAAATAAAAAAAACTTTACATCAAGCTTTTGATGAAATAATAAATAGAATTGGTAATTGGATTTCGAAGGAAGTGGCTGGAGAATAGAGTCAGTTGATGCTCATTATATAAATAGATATAAGTATAGTCCATTGGCTGCTTCAAGTTATTTAGAATTACCAAAACCATTACAAAATTCAATGAAAGGATTAATAAATATAAAGAATGATGATAACGAATGTTTTAGATGGTGTCATTTAGCTTACAAATTCCTGTTGAAAAAGACCCCAAAAAATTTCAAATATAAAAAACATATAAACGATCTTGATTATACTGGAATAAATTTCCTGTTACATTAAATCAAATACCTAAATAGAAGTTTTAAATGAAATATCATTTAATATATTTGGATATGAAGAAAATAGTATTTATCCATTGTACATATCAAAATATCAATACGAAGAACACTGTGACATGTTGTATTACTAATATAAAATATGATGAAAATAAATGATAAAAAACTGATGAAGACTGTAAACCCTCAAGAACTGTAGTCCAACATTATGTTTGGATAAAAGACTTTATAGATTAATGACTAACAAAACCAAAGACTGCAAAATAGAAAATATTTTTGTAAAAGTTGCTTACAACATTTTACTCAAGAAAGAATATTAAATGAACACTATCCAAATGTTTAGCTATTAATGGTATCCAAGGTGTTAAAAATGCCAAAGAGGGAAGTAAAGTACAATTTAAAAATTATCATAAAGGTTTAGCAGTACCTTTTGTAATTTTATGCTGATTTTGAATCATAACTAAAAAAGTTTTAACTGCTTTACCATCAACTGAATCTTCATTTACTGAACCATATCAAAATCATATAGATTGTGGTTACGGCTATAAAGTTGTTTGTTGTTATGACGATAAATATACTAAACCAACCCAGATTTATAGAGGTCCTAATGCAGTTATAAGTTTATTGAAAAATGCTTGAGGAAGAGGAATATTGTAAAGAAATATTTAAGAACATTTAACAAAGAACTAAGAATGTCTAAAAAAGATGAAAGTGAATTAAAAAAACAAAAGTTTTGTCATATCTGTGAAAAAGAATATAATAGAAGTGTCAATCAGTACGGATCATGTCATATAACAGGAAATTAGAGGAAGTGCTCACTCAGAATGTAATATTAATTTTAAACTAACACATAAAATTCCTGTTATTTTCATAATTTAAGAGGTTATGACGGTCATTTATTATGCAACAAATAGGGAAATTTAAAAAGAAATTAATGTTATTCCTAACAATATGGAAAGATATATGGCATTTATGATTTCCGACTAGGTCTTTATTGATTCATTTCAATTTATGTCTCAATCATTGGATAACTTAGTAAAAAATATTCCAGAATTTAAATATTATCTCAAGAATTTATTGATGAAATGTGAATTATTAAAACAAAAGGTGTTTATCCATATGATTACATGGATTCATTTAAAAAATTCAAAGAAACAGAATTACCTTCTAAAGAAGAGTTTTATTCAATTTTAAATGAAACACATATATCTGACAACGAATATGAACATGCTAAAAATGTTGGATAAATTTAAAATTAAACAATGGGAGAATATCATGATCTAATTTAAAAACTGACGTATTACTTTTAGCTGATGTATTCGAAAATTTTAGAAAACTATGTTAGAGTACTACAAATTAGATCCTTGTCATTATTTTAGTAGTCCTGGTTTAGCTTGGGATGCAATGTTAAAAATGACTGGAATTAAGTTAGATTTAATAACTGATATTGATATGTATCTTTTTATTGAAAAGGGATGAGAGGAGGAATAAGTTATATTTCAAACGATACAGTAAAGCAAACAATAAATATATGAAAGATTATAATTCAAAGAAGAAAGCAAATACATTATGTACCTCGACGCCAATAACCTTTACGGTTGGGCTATGTTGTCAAACTTTCCCTCTGGATAACTTTAAAATGATATCCGAAAAACAATTTAAGAAATTATGGCAAAAGGTAAAACCTACTTTAAGTGAAGAGTGCTTCTTGAAATATCCAAATGAATTACCATAAACCCACAACGATATTTCTTTAGCTCCTGAAGAAAATTATTTTTACCAGAGCAAAGGCTTTTGATTATTAGTAAAAATATTAAAACAGAATTTGGAATAGGAAAAAGTAATGTAAAGAAGTGTTCCAACTTTAATGAAAAAAACAAAATTATGTAGTTCATTTTAAAATCTTGTAACTAATACACAATTAGGGTTAAAAGTAACAAAAATACATAAAATTATTAACTTTTGACGAAAGTCCTTGGATAAAAAAAGTTATTGATTTTACTACTCAAAAACGATTAAAAGCAAAAAAATTCATTGAAAGGACTTTTTTTAAGTTAATGAACAACTCTGTATTCGGAAGACGATGGGAATTTACGCAAGGGGGGATTATATTAAATTAACACATTGATGAAAACTATTTTTTTAAAATAATAGCCAAACCTTCATTTGTTAGTTTCCAGAAGTTTAACTTAACCTTTTTGGTATTCATAGAATAAAGAACAGTTTGTTATTAAACAGACCTTGTTATGTTGGAATGTGCTTTCTAGATTTATCAAAAATATTTAAGGTTGATTTTCATTATAATTACATTAAGGAAAGTCCGAGGGTAATTTAAAATTATTGTTTACTGACACTGATTATTATGTTATGAATAAAAAAACCAAAGGATGGTTATAATGACTTGTCTAAGGGACAAAGATTTATTTGATAATAGTGATTACGTTAACAATCAAAATTTTATTTTGATACTAATAAAAAAGGTAATTGGAAAATTTAAAGGCTGAAGTGCGCATTCCCATTGTTGATATTTGTCGGATTAAGAAGTAAATGGATCATAGTTATAGGAGAACGAAGATAATGTTAAAAAATGTAAAGGAAATAAAAAAATGTTGATAAAGGGAAACAATAATTTCATAAAAAATTACAGAGATACTTTGTTTCATTCAACCCACAAGTAATCAACACCTTAAAGTTATTCGTTATTAATAAAACACAATCTTTCCAGTTATGTTATAAATAAAAAGCTTTATCCTGTTATGATGATAAAAGATATATTCTTGGATATTGGTAATTGATAATTAGCTTACTCTTAAAATATAGAACCATAAATTGTTACCTGAATATTCATAACGTTTAAAGAATTATCTAAATAAATCATTTATTTTAAATTCATTTGAAAATTAACTAGAATAGATTCATTTTTCTGTTATTTTTTACATGATTATTTGAAGATTCATTTTCTTTATTTTTTCGTTGTAATTTAGCTTTCCCTTATCTAATTTAATTGCATCAACAAGAATAATTAAAAATGCAATTAAACTTAATTCTTACATTATTACCTTTTGAACTAACCCAGGACTAGATTTTTCAGATTTTCCATTGAAATAGTCCACCCATCAGTATTGTGTTAACTTGTTAAAACAATGGAGGATTTTTATTAATTGCTTTCTTATTTTCGTTACTTTTTCATGTATATTATTGAATATTCCCATTATATTAATTTTCAGTTAATAAATGTCCTTTTTTATTAAAAATAATGTATAATAGTGGTTTGTTTATTTACTCTTTGATATTATTTTTAGTATTTTATACAATAAAATCATACAACGGTACTTTATCTTGTAACATTAAAATGAAAAAATAAACAATAATATCCGCAAAGCATACGTGCTTTTGTCTTGATCTTGAACATTGTTGTTATTTTAATTTGGTATATACTTAATTACTTCTTTTGGTGGAGGAAGCCAAATGGGTCGAAGTACATTATTTTTTAAATACCAAACCCAATGTGTTCCCGGTCAACAGAGGCGTCCCAAATTTATAATTCCACACTCGTCCTTTTACTTTTCATTTTAATAAAATTATTTGCTACTAAAACACACCCTCTAAGTTTTTAATTTTTAATTGTTTTACCAATGTTTCAAATTTCAAGTTAGATATTGTTTGTTTATAAATTTTAATTTTTTTTTACTATAGGGAATTCGTCAGTAAGGTCTCCGTTGAGATCAATCGTAATCCTTCCCACTTAAACAGATGTAATCAAAGGTGTCCTAGACTAGCAGCCAACATACTAAAAACCCACCGTCTTGTTTTGTTTTTGTGTTAATTTAATCACTCCAGATCCTACTAATTCTTTCTTTGATTAGTTTAAGATATGGTGATATCGATTTCTTTATCATTAGCTACTGTATCATACCATTTCCCAGGATTTACAAAATTTTATAAACACCAGTATGGTAGCCAGATAAAGCAACCAATGCTAGAGGGGCTAATATTTTTGGAGCTATTTTTGCTGCCATTGGAAGGAATTGTTTTTTCCTAACAAACCAGAAAGCTCTAAAAATCCACCATTTTGACCTTGACTGCGAATTCTGTTTTTTGAAATTGTAATTTCTAATCCCTTCTTATTTGCAAAACAGCTTTTTTAATTTGATTAATTTGTGTTTGTGTTAAACGTAAGGGAAGTTTCACGTAATTGTGCATGTTTTAATCTAAGTATGCGGATTTTATTATTATTAAGCTTGTGTTCTAAATTTGTCTTTTGTCCATCTGTAAGGTTAATTTTATATTCAATATAATTTTGTTGACATTATATACTTTATATTTATTTTAATTTATATTTAATTTTATTTAAACAATAACACGTTATTTCCAATAGTATTTATTTCAACTGTCTTTCTTCATACAATACCGTTGCGTAAACAGAATATTAGCTGCTGGTGGAATATTTAATTTACGCTGTTAATGTAAATGTGTTTAGGATCTTCGTAGATACTTCCTTTTTATATTCCAAGTTAAAATGAATAAATCCAAACAAACTTTAAAATTAATCTAATTACAGAGCCGTCAGAGTTTTGTTATTTTGTTTATAATAATAAGTAATTAAATTCATCATATATTCTTGATATACTTGTGTATTCTGTTTGGATAAAAAAACACCATTACCAACTGCAGACGACAAGAGTCAAAATGCAATTTTCATTTGTGCATTAATTTTAAATGTATCAATAATGTGGGTTATGTTCTGTGGAATTACTTTTATCAGGTCGTTGTAAATTTAAACAAATACATGTTGTGGTTTTGTTACACCAGCGTAATTCTAAAGGATATATTAGTTTGTTGTGTATCAGTGATTGTGTTATCATTTCCCGAAGGTATGACCATCTTGCTTTTTTAAATCTTTCCAGTAGTAATTAGATCAAACCCAGTACGACATGCTTCATTTAAAAAAACCAACGTGGGAACCATAGAATTAATTATGTTACAAATACCTACCAGGATCAGCAGCAATTATGCCTAACATTAATTCATCATCTCTGTCAGCTGTAGTGTTATTTGAATTTGACTTGGAGGTAAAAAATACTAGTTTCTAAACCCTGAAAAAATGAATAATAATTTAATGGACACTTTAAGCATCTTACCTCTTTATTACCCTGGATTAATTTCATTCTAAATTTAAAACCTGAATTTCAGCAGCAGCAGCCGTAGATTAGTATTCTAAATAAATTAAACTCATATGTTCTCCAGTGATATTTGCATAATCTTCAGATCGTTCAACCAAACTCTTTACCATTATTACTTTGTATAAATTATTACAAGCATAAACAATTTTTTCCATTTGTTTAACCATAACTGATCAATTAAGAAGCTGCATTTTGATTAGAGGCTCATTTGATCTCCATCAGCATAATTATTACCATTAGAACAAGATTATTTACTTTAAAACTTACTTCAAAAAATAACATTAACCCAATCAAAATATGAGCTTCTACATTAATTGTAAATTGATATCCGTTTTTTTGTTGTTTAACATATTTCCAAGACAGATATTAATGCTGTACTCTAATTGAATCAGGAGTTAATTCTATCTTTCAACTTCGTTTGTTTAAAACATGTATTCTTATATATTATTTTATTTTTTTATTTAGTTTTTATTATAGTTTTTATTTTATTTTTTTATTAAAGTTAAAACTTTAGTTTTTATAAAATAATCTGTTTAATCGTTTTTGTTGAGCTGAAGTTCCAGCACGAGCTAAAGTCCAGATCCTGACAATAATCTATTTAATCTTATATTAATATCTCTCATTATTATTATTTTTATCTTATTTTTACTATTTATTCTTTTTCTTGTAATTCCTTTGCAATTAAATTACCACTGCCGGAGCAAGGTTTCTTTTTAAGTTTTTCAAAAATTTTTTTTACAGCTAAATTTCCAACTTCTGTTCCACTTTTTTTGATTCACTTTCAGTGCTGCTTTTCCGGCTGTTTCCAAAGGCTTTTTTTCCAGCTGTGCTAAGTGAATGTTGCGCTGAACTTGAAAGCAATTAGTACAGTGTCAAAAGATACCTGATCCTTGTATGATTTCTTTTCCCGTGTGAGCTCAACATAAATAAATATTCCTTTATTTTGTCATAAACTTTCTTGTAATGATTATAAAACTTAAAGTTTTTAAATAATTCTTTTAAAATTAGTTGGTAAAACTTGTTTCAACCTCATTAAAATTAATTATTCTACAACTACATCTGTAATATATTTCTAAATGAAATTTATAATATATTTATTAATTTCAGAATAACCAACTCTTGTGGTTCTTTTGTAATGGTACGTTGTTCAAATCTGCAGTACTTTAAAGCATTAAATTAATATCACTGAAATTACATCAACAAGTGAACTTATCCATAAGATCACAATGAAAATAATATGTAGCCCGAGTTAGTTATATTTGGGGTTGTAGGTTCCCCATTCAGTAATTTTCATTTTTTTTTCTCAAAATCCAAGCAACGTAATGAAATTTGGGAAATATTTCCAAAATCCATTAAAATTATCTGTAATTGAAATCAAAATCTTAAAACTACTTAAATCACATTCCAAACTTATTGGATGCAATTTTCTCCCGATTTATTAATTCAACATCCCTTCATTACTTATTAATGTTTCTCTAATCTAATATTAATATTGTGTAACTGTAAGAACCATTTGTAAAATATGAATTTCTTCTCCATTCTTGACCATACTTGTAAGATGAATTCTTTTATAGTCATATTTCATCATTAATATTATGCCAAGGTAGGTCAAAGTGTAAATATATCCAAACCAACAACGTAAGTTTTATTTTATCTAAAATTAAGAACGACTAAATCTGATAGTAAAATCACTTGGTTTATTTTTATATCTTTAACTGTTTCAGAAACATAATATATTTTTTTGTTCCAGTTATCTATAATACAATTTAATTCAGAAAAATAAATTTTTATATAAACATTTCCATGTTGTTCTGGTAAAGAGAATTCATTTTTCAATAGTTCATCAATTATTCTAATACTTCATTTTTTCGTTCTTCATTTTATTTCCAGCATTAATTAACCACAAAGATTAATCCAAGTTGCCATTAACCAATCTTTTGGATACATGGCCTACGTCATAAACCTTGTCCCTAATTCTTTTTTAAAATTTCATAGATCTTTTTTTATTGATAGGTAATCCTGACTTTCTGATAATTCTTTGCATATTTTTCTAGAATAATTGAATGTTTTTTTATTATTTGTTCATATCTTATTATTAATCAAATCATTAATCATCATCTACTTTAGTGGGTTCATTACTTCTTTTCCATTTATTCTCTCCTTAGCCAATTATTTGATTTGCCCATAAAACGTTTATTTAAGTTAATAATTACATTACCAAATGTCCTTTGGTGAAACTTTATAGGTTATGAAGTTTATATTCCTTGTCCCTCACACATTTATGTCCAAGCGCATACACACGAACGCCAGCCCCCACTCAATCGTCCACTGTATATACCGATAATTATATCGTTATATGTTTCCATCTCTCTCTCCGCCTCCCTTGGGCCGTACTCTCTCCGTCGCTTTTGTTTATTTTTGTAATACATTTGTTTTATTGATCATTTGCACTTCTGCATGCTAATCGAGCCCCCATACTGTTTATTTATCCGCAAAAATACTAGACCGCCGCCCCCCACACTACGCTTCTCGCTCTCGTGCATAGCGCTCTCAGCTCCTATACTTCGCATGTTTTCTCAGAGCGTGACGGCTAACAGTCCTCGCCTTGCTTCTCCAAGCCGTCAAACCTATTTCCGCCCCTCGTTTGGCAATTATATTCTTCCTTCAAACCCTTCTTATTCCCCAGAAAAGCATCCTCAAATCTACAGTATGGTATTTTTTTTTCTTTCGGCCTTGCTCCTATTTTTTTCTGATCTTCAGTTGTCTTCATGCTCACCTTCTTTTCATGGTTTGTAATGGTTGTTGTAGTTCCGAGGGTGGGTGGTTCTTCCAATATCTCTTGCCAACCTTATTAGATTTTCTATTTAATATCTTTTTAGCAAACTGTTCTGGAATTCAAGCCAGTTGTTCTTTCCTTCAGGTAAGGCTTTTAACTCTGACTTGATAATTGTTCCTTTTCTGAACCTTTCTATTTTTTCAGTAATTGTTTATTAAATTTCTGTGTACATATCCGAATTTGTAGCTTTTCTTATTTTTTCTCTCATTAATTCTTCTCTAAGATCTCTCCTCTTTATGCCCGGACTAATTTTATTCATTCTTATCATTACATTAAGTTTGGATTGCATGTAACTAAATAATGTAAGATCATGTAAAATAATGTAAGATAATGTAATATTTGTAAAATAAATGTATTCTTATTAAAAATGGAAATTCAAATTCTGATACAAAAAAAGTGATAACTCAAAACTTTTAAACAATTTTGCTCCTTTTATGCAAGAATCATGTTTTAGAATGTTAATATGTGGATCTTTGGATCTGGGAAAAACAAATACATTAATTTGGCATTATACTTTCGAAAACATGCTTATAAATTATGATAATTATACTTGTATGCTAAAAACTTAGAACAATCTAAATATCAAGATTTAATAACAACTTAAGTCAAATTGCAAAAAAAGATTAAATTAGCTCCAAATGAATTACTTGAATATTCAGTGATCCCAACCCACATTGACCTTGATGAGATTCTTGAATAGAACACCAAAAGTAGTAATATTTGCTGATTTATGTATGTTGAAGATAACAAAAGTTCAAGAATGAATAACAAAATACTTTATATCAAGGACGTCCCAAAACTGTTGTGTAATATTTAAGTCAAGTCTTACTATAAAAAACCAAAAGATATTTCGAATTAATGTAATCACATAATAATTTTATTTGAAAAGTCCAGGTATAAAATGGAAAATAATAGATTTGTGCTGAACAAAATATAGATCGTGTACTTTTGCTAATGGCAACAAATCCAAAATCTGATTTCGTATATATTGACAAACCAAGGAAGTTTTTAAGAAAAAAAACTTTACTGGTAATATATAATAAATAATATAATGGGAGTTTTAAATGGTGGTAAAACAATAAAGTGACATGAAGTATAAGTCAAGTTAAATTTGATATTGATTTAAGTGATTATGCCTACTACAAAGCAATTCAAAAAGCTTAAGAAAGAAACGGAATCGTTAACTTCACAGAAATAAGGAACTTGATAAAACACAATGAAGAGCTTAGATATGGGAGGTAATGAAATAATCACCCTAGGAAATCAAGATAACCAACGATGCAGTTCAAGCCGGTTTGTGTATAAAAACATTCAAAGTGTAATAGATGACTATACTTGAAGATGTCAAAAGGTATAAAACAAACACTAGCAGTAGAAGTAAAGCATATTGAAGAATTAACAAAGATTTTAAAAGAAAATCTTAATAATTAATCAATTACTAAGGTAAATTGAAGAAGAAATGAAAGCTATGACAGATTCTATTAAAGAACTTGAAGCGAATCTAATTTGACAGTATTGAAAACATAAAGAAGTATTTCGAGTTAATTAAACATTTTATACACTCACGTTCAAGAATAAAAGATTAGTATGATTAAACATGAAGAACCTAAGCCACGCTATTGAAGCTGAGAAAAAGTACAAAATATGTCTTCAGTTTAGAATTCAAAACAGAATAATAAAAAACTAAATACTGAAATGGCCAAAGGGAATCAAGATTTACTCGATATCATTTTCAAATAAATTGCAGCCAGAAATATAAATCTGAATTGGAAAGGCAGCTTACAATGAGGTGATGATCGTGATAAGCATTAGATAACCTTAAAAAGAAATTATTCTAAAAAAGATGCCTTTAAAAAACAAATTCGAAATTGAATTAATATTATTGACAACCGTCATCATTTAAAAGATGCAGAATTAAGTAATATTACAAAAAAATTACACGAAGATACGACGCCGCATAATGCATAAAATTAAAAAAAAAATAATAAATGATCTGGACTTTGTAGTTGAAATCATCAGTTAAACAAGGAGCGTTAATTACTGCTAAATACTGAATCAATTAAGATAATTAATGGTCAAATTTAAAAAAAATAATAAATGATTTGGACTCTGTTAGTTCTTTTTTTATTTTTTTTTTTTTTAAACTATTCAGATAAAACAAGGAGGATTCAATCACTGCTAATACCAAGTTAATTACTGCCAATACTAATAAGCAATACCCGTAAAGTTGATAGAAATTACCATAATGCTGAAGAAATTCCAAAAGTAAAAAATGTTTTCTTAAAACAAGAAACACAATTAGCTAGAACCAAAAATACTGTTGATAGTTTATTGCTTATGAAGTTGACTACAACAAAAACGAGTGATGATTTAGCTGAAATAATTCTTTAAACTTAAAAAGAAGACAGGAAAAATAGAAAAACGGGTAGAGGAAGTAAAACATGAAGTTTGTTTTCTTTGAATACTATTATAATATACTTTAGTTACATTACAAATAGAAAAAGTTTTAGACGTCGTGGTGCCTGGATACTTCAACATATACCAATATGGCGATCTGAACTATTTAAATATATTTGAAATAAGACTGGAATTACGTATTTTATAAGATTTTATACTCATAGACCAAAAATATAGAGTAGATGACTAGATCTGCTTTTGCGTGGTGTGTTTATAGTCGGGAAAAACCGGAACTTACAGAATCGATATTAAGATTATATTAAAGGGTGCGAGCCTCCCCGGGTGAACCGGTATAAACCGATAAAAGTCCCAATATCAACTTTTATATTTAGCGTGGCGAAATAATAGGCCTCAGGATGATGGTTTTCTTTTTTGATATCTGTGATAATGACATATAAAGCAGAGGCAGCTTGAGGACTTTAACCTGATAAGTATAATATCTCTGTATAAGAAAAAAATTAAAAATTATCCTAAAAACAAGGGACCAATGTTGATATTCACCTTATGACGATTCAGCATTACAGAATTAACTGTCATTTATGCACTTTTTGATGGGTAGTTACAATCAGATTCTACATATCGGACGAACGAACCTGTATCTATGATGAAAATTTTGAGATTAAGGGTTAATTAAAAGCTTAATTAAAAGTTTTAAAAGCTTATTAAAGTTTTATTACTATGTGTCCCTAATAATATACTTACCTATTGGAAATCATGATCAAATATGTGGTAATAAACAACTCCTCGATATATGTTTATCTTAAAAGGAATGCAATTAATCGTTCTGTTTAAACTTATATATTGATGTAAACACACCGTGTGTCACCAAATTACAAAGCTTATCATCTATTCGTTAATGGTTTTAACATTCCTTCAGAATACAGCGTAATTCTCAATAAACTGTTTCAACAAAAACTGGACCTCATATGCGTCTGCGAAACGTGTCTATTATAAGGTCATTAAGGCAAATGGATTACAGCGTACCAGTCTCAATCAGATGTTTCAAAAATAACCGACATAAGGTTAATTTAAAATGAATGCAATTTAAATCGTCTGTTTAACTTCTAATACCATTTGTAACGCTTTGCGTTCATTCAAATTACAAAGATCTAATCTAAACGTTTAATGTTTTTAAACATTTCTTCATGAATTACAGCGTAATTCTCATTAAACTGTTTCACAATAAAACATAGTTATCCACACCGGTGTCATTTTTCAAGTTTATTCAATATAACCAAACATTAAACAAATATTGGTTTATTGCACCGGTGCCGCTTTATTGATTATTGCAAATAACAGCTGATCAAAGGAATGTGATAATGAATCGTTCCTTGTTTAACTGCGGTATAATAGTTAGTATATAAATATGAAATTCGGAAGTATATTACAGGAGGTCATTTTTAGTTAATTATTTTTAATATATTATAGATTTTGTTCTCATTTTTGTTTTAACCGTAAGGGTTTTGTCATGATAAAGCAAACACCTGAAAACACTGTTTTTTCTTATTTTTTAAATTTTGTCCGGCATTGGTTAGTTTGGGGACCGAGGTCAAAGGACAACTGAGGTCAGAGGTCTCAAAACCATCCTTAATATTCACTACTCACTCCGAATGTAATATTAATTTTAAAAACTAACACATAAAATTCCTGTATTTTTCATAATTTAAGATGTCTTTTAATGGACGGTTCATTTTATTATGCAACAATAGGGAAAATTCAAAAAAGAAATTAATGTTATTCTAACATATGGAAAGATATATGGCATTTTGATTTCTGACTTGGTCTTTATTGATTCATTCCAATTTATGTCTCAATCATGGATATAACTTCGTAAAAAATATTCCAGAATTTAAATATTTATTCAGAATTTGATACATTAATTATTAAAAAAAAAGGTGTTATCCATTGATTACATGGATTCATTTAAAAAATTCACAGAACCAGAATTACCTTCTAAAGAAGAGTTTTATTCAATTTTAAATGAAACACACATATCTGATAATGAATACGAACATGCTAAAAATGTTTGGAATAAATTTAAAATTAAAATAATGGGAGAATATCATGATCTATATTTAAAAACTGACGTATTACTTTTAGCTGATGTATTTGAAAATTTTAGAAAATTATGTTTAGAGTACTACAAATTAGATCCTTTTCATTATTTTAGTAGTCCTGGTTTAGCTTGGGATGCAATGTTAAAAATGACTGGAATTAAGTTAGATTTAATAACTGATATTGATATGTATCTTTTTATTGAAAAGGGACTGAGAGGAGGAATAAGTTATATTTCAAACAGATACAGTAAAGCAAACAATAAATATATGAAAGATTATAATTCAAAAGAAGAAAGCAAATACATTATGTACCTCGACGCCAATAATCTTTACGGTTGGGCTATGTGTCAACCTTTACCCTCTGGAAACTTTAAATTTATATCCGAAAAACAATTTAAGAAATTAATTGCAAAAGGTAAAACTAACTTTATAGTTGAATGTGATCTTGAATATCCAAAAGAATTACATAAAACCCACAATGATTATCCTTTAGCTCCTGAAAAAATTAAAATACCAGATCAATGGCTTTCTGATTATAGTAAAAATATTAAAACAGAATTTGAAATAGGAAAAAGTAATGTAAAAAAATTAGTTCCAACTTTAATGAAAAAACAAAATTATGTAGTTCATTTTAAAAATCTTGAACTATATACACAATTAGGGTTAAAGTAACAAAAATACACAAAATATTAACTTTTGATTCATCTCCTTGGTTAAAAAAGTATATTGATTTTAATACTCAAAAAAGATCTAAAGCAAAAAATTCATTTGGAAAAGGACTTTTTTAAGTTAATGAACAATTCTGTATTCGGTTAAAACGATGGAGAATTTACGTAAGAGGGTTAATATTAAATTAACACATGATGAAAATATTTTATTAAAATACATAGCCAAACCTTCATTTGTTAGTTCAACGATGTTTAACTCTAACCTTTTTGGTATTCATAGAATAAAAGAAAGTTTGTTATTAAACAGACCTTGTTATGTTGGAATGTGCATTCTAGATTTATCAAAATATTTAATGTATGATTTTCATTATAATTACATTAAGGAAATGTACGAGGGTAATTGTAAATTACTATTCACTGACACTGATTCATTATGTTATGAAATAAAAACTAAAGATGCATATGAGGATTTTTATAAGGACAAAGATTTATTTGATAATAGTGATTATGACAGTAATTCAAAATTTTATTTCGATAATAATAAAAAAGTAATTGGAAAATTTAAAGATGAAGCTGCCGGCATTCCCATTGTTTTATTTGTCGGATTAAGAAGTAAAATGTATTCTTATTTATTAGAAAACGAAGTTAATGTTAAAAAATGTAAAGGAATTAAAAAGCTTGTTGTTAAGAAAACAATAGTTCATGAAAATTACAGAGATACTTTGTTTAATTCAACCCAAAGTATTCACATCTTTAAAGTTATTCGTTCTGATAAGCATAATCTTTCCAGTTATGTTATAAATAAAACATCTTTATCATGTTATGATGATAAAAGATATATTCTTGATAATGGTATTGATACATTAGCTTATTTTTAAATTAATTAACTCTTAAATTAAAACTTAAATTATAGAACCATAAATTGTTAACTGAATATTCATAACGTTTAAAGAATTAATATAAATAACATCATTTATTTTAAATTCATTTGCATAATTAATAGAAATAGATTCATTTTTTCTATTATTTTTTACATGATAACTTTGAAGAATTATATTTTCTTTATTTTTTAATTGTAATTTAGCTTCTCCTTTATCTAATTTAATTGCATCAACAAGAATAATTAAGATGGAATCATGCATGATTCTTACATTGTTACCATTTTGAACTAAACCAGGACTAGCATTTACAGTTTTCCATTGAAATAATCCACCATCAGTATCTTGGGTATAACATGTTAAAAACAATGGAGGTTTTCTTATTATTGTCTTTCTATTTTATTTACTTTTTCATTTATATTATTAAATATTCCCATTATATTAATTATTCCAGTTAAATAAAACAGAGTTTTAATAAGTTCTAATTAAAACCCGGAAGAAAATTTACATTCCTTATTGGTTAAAATAATTTATAATAGTTTGTTCATTTTGTTTTACATTATTAATTTTTAGTATTTTATACAATAAATCGTACAACGGTACTTTATCTTGTAACATTTTAATGAAAAATAAACAATAATAATACTTGTTTTGTTTTGATATTGAACATTGTTGTATTTTACATTTGGTATATACTTAATTACTTCTTTTGGCGGAGGAAGTCCAAATGGATCGAAATACAAAGCATTTCTCAGAAAACCTCTGGTTTTATCGAAGTACATATTATTAAAGTAACAAACCCAATGTGTTCCAGGTCCAGCAGAGTCATCTAAATTGATTATTCCACACTCGTCCTTTACTTTTAATTTTAATAAATTATTTCTACTAAACACACCCCTAAAGTTTTTAATTTTTAATTGTTTTACCCATTGTTCAATTTCAAAGTTAGATATTGGTTTGTTTATAAATTTTATTTTTTTTTTACTATAGGAATTCGTCTGTAAGGTCTCCGTTGTGAATCAATCTGTAGTCCTTTTCCACTTAACAAAGATGTAATCAAAGGTATTCCTAGACTAGCAGCCAACATACCTAAAAAGCCGCCATTTTGTTTTTGTGTTAATTTAATCACTCCAGATCCTACTAATTGCTTTCTTTGATTAGGTGTAAGATATGGTGATATCATATTTCTCTTATCATTAGCTACTGAAATCATACCATTTCCAAGTATTTTACTAACACCAGTACTGGCTAACCCAGACAAAGCACCAATGCCTAGAGGGGCTAATATTTTTGGAGATATTTTTGCTGCCATTGGAAGAATTGTTTTTCCTAAAAATCCACCATTTTGACCTTGACTGGACATTTGACTTTTTGAAATTGTAATTTCTAATCCCTTATTATTTGCAACAGCTTTTTTAATTTGATTAATTTGTGTTTTTGTTAAAAGTAAAGGAAAGTTTCCACGTAATTGTTCATGTTTTAATCTAAAAGTATGTGGAATTTTATTATTATAAGCTTGTGCTAAATTTTTCTTTTGTCCATCTGTAAGGTTAACTTTATATTCAATATAATTTGATGTCATTATATATAATTTATATTTATTTTATTTAAACAATAACAAGTTCATTTCCAATAGTATTTATTTCGACTGTTTCCTCATATAATACAATTGCATAAACACGGACATGTGCTGCCGGCCGAACATTTAATTTAGCTGTTAATGTAATGTGTTTAGGATCTTCTGTAGTTACTTCCTTTTTATATTCCAAGTTAAAATGAACAAATCCAAACAAACTTTGAAAATTAAATCTATTTAAGAGACTTCCAGTAGTCTTATTATTTTGTTTATAATAATAATTAATTACATCAGCATATATTCTTGATATACTTGTGTATTCTGTTTCTGGATAAAAAACACCATTACCAACTTCAAGACGACAAGAACTCAAAGTACAAACATTATCATCTGCTGCATCAACTTTAAATGTATCTAATAAATGTGGATTCTGTCTTTGTGCATTACTTTTATCAGGTCGTTGTAAATAAACAAATACATGTTGTGGTTTTGTTACACCAGCTGTTATTCTAAAAGTTATGTTCGTCTGTCGTGTATCAGTTGATTGTGTTATCATTTCCCGAAGGTATGACCATCTTGCTTTTGTAAATCTTTCAGAAATTAAATTAAGTCCAAATTCATTAAAAATTAAACGTGGAACCCATAGAATTAATTTTGTTACAATTACTCTACCAGGATCAGCAGCATTAGCTCTAAAAATTAATTCATCATCATCTGTCAGCTGCAGTGTTATTTGAATTTGACTTGGAGGTAAATATTAGTTTCTAAACCCTGAAAAAAATGAATATTATTTAATGGAATCTTAGCATTTACCTCATTACCACCTTCGATTAATTCCTTTCTAAATTTAAAACCTGAATTATCAGCAACAGCAGCAGTATCAGTAGTATCTAAATAAATATATTCGTTTGTTCCAGTTGATTTTGCATAATCTTCAGATAGTTCAACTAAATTTTTTACATTTATTACTTTGTATAAATTATTACAATCATATACAATTTTTCCATTTTGTTTAACCACTAACTGATCAATTAATGAAGCTGCATTATTAATTAGAGCAATTTGATCTCCATCACCGTAATTATTACCATCAGCAAGTTTATTTACTTTAAAACTTACTTCAAAATAACCATTAAACCAATCAAAATATGAACTTCTATCATTAATTGTAAAGTGATATCCGTTTTTTTGTTGCTTAACATTATTTCCCAAGACAGATATTAAAGCTGTATCTAATTGAATAGGAGTTAGTTCGTATCTTTCACAATATTGTTTTGTTCTAAACATGTATATATTATATATTATTTTATTTTTTTATTAAAGTTAAAACTTTAGTTTTTATAAATTAATCTGTTAATACGTTTTTGTCGAGCTGAAGTTCCAGATCCTGACAATAATCTATTTAATCTTATATTAATATTTTCCTCCTTAATATTTTTACTGTTATTCTTTTCTTGTAATTCCTTAGCAATTAAATTACCAACTGCTGGAGCAGGTTTCTTTTTAAATTTTTCAACAAGCTTCGCTGCAGCTAAATTTCCAACTTCTGTTCCAACCTTTTTCGTTCCACTTTCAAGTGCTGCTTTTCCTGCTGTTTCCAAAGCTTTTTTCCAGCTGTGCTAATTGAAGATGAAACTCCGCTTGAAAACAATTTCGTTAAAGTGTCAAAGATACCTGTACCAGAGATGGAATCTCCGGAGACCTCAGGTCTACCATATATGATTTTTTCTCCCGTGTGAGCATCAACATAAATAAATATTCCTTTATTTTTGTCATAAACTTTCTTGTACATTATATAAAACTAAAATTTATAATTTCATATTTCTTTTAAAATTAGTGTAAAACTTGTTTCAACCTCATTAAAATTAATTATTCTACCAAATACATCTGTAATATATATTCTAATTGAATTTATAATATATTTATTAATTTCAGAATATCCAACTCTTTGTGGTTCTTTTGTAAATGGATAAGCTCTTGTTAAATCTGCAGTACTTAAAGCATAAATAATATCACTGAAATTACCATCAACAAGTGAATTATCAATAAGATCACAATGAATGTAAATTGTATCTACAGAGTTAGTTATATTTGGTGTTGTAGTTCCCCATTCAGTATTTTCCAATTTTTTTTCTGAAATCCAAGCAATGTATGGAAATTTGATATTTCCAAATCCAACTTAAAATTATCTGTAATTGAAATCAAAATCTTAAAACTACTTAAATCAAATTCCAAACTTATTGGAGCAATTTCTGATTTATTAAATTCAAAATCATCATTACTTATAATGTTTCCCTAATATAATTATTAATATCTGTGTAACTGTAAGAACCATTTGTAAATATAATATCTTTCCAATCCTTACCATTATGATAACGAATTCTTTTATTGTCATATTCATCACTAATATTATGCAAGAATAGGTCATAGTGTTAATACTATCCAACCAACAACATAAGTTTTATTTTTATCTAAAATTAAAGAACGACTAATCTGATTGTAAATCACTCGGAGTATTTTTATTATCTTTAACTGTTTCAGAACTTAATACTATTTTTTGTTCCATTTATATATAATTAAAATCTAAATTCAAGAAAAATAATTTTTATATAACTTTTCATGTTGTTCTGGTAACAATTTTTTCATTTTTAATAGTTCATCAATTATTCTAATACCTTCATTTTTTAGTTCTTCATTATTATTTCCAGCATCAATTGAACCACAAATTAACTCCAAGTCATTAACCAGTTCTTTTGGATTACATGGACAAACGTCATAACCTTGTCCCCTAATTACTTTTTTAAATTTCATAGATCTTTTATTGATAGGTAATCCTGACTTTTCTGTTAATTCTTTGAATATTTTTCTTGAATGAATTGAATGTTTTTTATTATTGTTATATCTTTTATTAATCAAATCAATTAAATCATCATCTACTTTAGTGTTAATTACTTCCTTTCCAGTTATTGTATCCTTAGCAATTAATTTATTTTGACCATAAAGTTTATTTAAGTTAATAATTAAATTACCATATTGTCCAGTTGGTGAAACTTTATATGGGTTATAATATCTTATTCCTTTTCCCATATATTCTTCTTGAGTAAGAATATCATTGAGTACTTTTCTATATTTTTTTAAATTATCCGACTTAGCTATAATTGCTTCCTGTTGTTTTAAATCAAGATCTGTGGGATTTTTCATTCTGGTTATTGCACCAGATTCATTACCCAATTGTTTAATATCCTTTGATGCCTTTTCTATGATATTTTCTACTTCTTCTCTAGTCATTTTTTCATCAGGATTTTCAGATTCAGTGTGAAAAAATTCAAACACTTCTTGTGGTGTGTTATATTTTTTTTTATCTAAAAGTACTAAATCAATTTTTTTATTTAATACCTCTGGATCGAATGACATTGCACCCATTTCTTCTTCTTCTGATTCTTCATCAGTTGTATCATCAGTTGTTTCAGTTATTCCCATCTTTTTTCTTCCATAATCTTCTAATCTCTTAAGTTCATCTTGAGGAACCCATCCAACAGGTTCATCTCCCCAATCTATCGATGTGGAAGTTGGTTTTAAAGCTTGTTGCTTTTTAGATTCATCTTGTATTCCTTTAGTTAATTCAGCAATACCTTGTGTCAGATCTTCTGATATACGTTTTGGAAGTAGCGCTATTTGCTCCTTAATTCCAGGTAATGCTTTTAACTGACTTGATAATTGTTCTTTTTGACTTTCTATTTTTTCAGTAATTGGCTTATAAATTTCAGTGTACATATCTCGATTTGTAGCTTTCTTAATTTTCTCTCTCATTATTTCTTCTCTAAGATCTCTCATCTTTTGCCCGACTAATTTTTTTCTTATTCTTATTTCATTAAGTTTTGATTGCATTTATATTATAATGTAAGATAATGTAAAATAATGTAAAATAATGTAAGATATTGTAAAATAATGTAATATTATATAAATGGAAATTCCGAATTATGATACAAAAAGTGATAAATCCAATAACTTTAAACAACGTTATCCTTTTATGCCAGATTCATGTTTTAGAATGTTAATATGTGGATCTTCTGGATCTGGAAAAACAAATACATTAATGCATATACTTCGAAAACCTCTTATATATTATGATAAATTATACTTATATGCTAAAAACCTAGAACAATCTAAATATCAAGATTTAATTAACCAATTAAGTCAAATTGCAAAAAAAATTAAAGTAGATCCATATGAAATACTTGAATATTCAGTTGATCCCAACCAAATTGAACCTTGTGAAAATCTTGAATCAGAAAAACAAAAAGTAGTAATATTTGATGATTTTGTATGTGAAGATAAAAAAGTTCAAAATGAAATAACAAAATACTTTATTCAAGGACGTCACAAAAACTGTTGTGTTATTTATTTAAGTCAGTCTTACTATAAAACACCAAAAGATATTCGAATTAACTGTTCACATTATATTTTATTTGAAAGTCCAGGTAAACGAGAAAATGATAGGATTTGTAATGAACAAAATATAGATTACGATTCTTTTGCTAATGCAACAAATCAAAAATATGATTTCTTATATATTGACAAACCAAGGAAGTTTTTAAGAAAAAACTTTACTGGTAATATATAATGGGAGTTTTTAATGATGTAAAACAAATAAGTGAACCTGACAGTATAAGTAAAGTTAAATTTGATATTGATTTAAGTGATTATGCTACTAAAAAGCAATTCAAAAAGCTTAAAAAGGAAACGGAATCGTATCTTCACAGAAATAAGGAACTTGATAACACAATGAACAGAGCATTAGATATGGGAGGTAATGAAATAATCAACCTAGGAAA
Source organism: Mercenaria mercenaria (assembly GCF_021730395.1). NCBI lineage: Eukaryota > Metazoa > Mollusca > Bivalvia > Venerida > Veneridae > Mercenaria > Mercenaria mercenaria. The sequence goes on along the minus strand of NW_026462114.1, from coordinate 45,004 downwards.
TCCAGATAAACCCAACGATGCAGTTTCAAGACGGTTTGTGTTTAAAAAAATTCAAAGTGTAATAGATGACTATAATCTTGAAGATGTCAAAAGTATAAAACAAACTCTAGAAGTAGAAGTAAAGAATATTGAAGAATTAACAAAAGATTTTAAAAAGAATTCATTATTAATTAATCAATTACAAGGTAAAATTGAAGAAGAAATGAAAGCTATGACTGATTCTATTAAAGAACTTGAAGAGAAATCTGATTTAACAGATGACAATATAAAAAAAGTATTTAGAAGCAATTTTGAAAAGTTATACAATCAAGTTCAAGAATTAAAAGATAGTATGATTAAACATGAAGAACTAAAAGACAAGATTATTGAAGCTGAGAAAAAGTTACAAAATATGTATCAGTTAGAAATCAGAACAGAAATAAATAAACTAAATACTGGCTTTACAAAAAAACACCAAGATTTACTCGACACATTTTCAAATAAATTTGCAGAATATAAATCTGAATTGGAAAAGGCAGCTTCACAAAGAGGTGATGATCATGACACAGCATTAGAGAACTTTAAAAAAGAAATTAATTCTAAAATAGATGACTTTAAAAAACAAATTCGAAATTGGATTAGTATTGTTGACAACCGTCATAATTTAAAATATGCAGAATTAAGTAATATAACAAAAAAATTACAAGAAGATATGACGCAGCTTAATGATAAAGTTGAAGAACATAAAAATGAACTGGACTTTGTAGTTGAAAAATCAGTTAAACAAGGAGAGTTAATTACTGCTAATACTGAAGCAATTAAGATAATTAATGATCAAATTAAAAAAAATAATAAATGATTTAGACTCTGTAGTTAAAATATCAGATAAACAAGGAGAATCAATCACTGCTAATACTCAAGTAATTACTGCTAATACTAAAGCAATAACCGCTAATGTCGAAGAAATTACCACTAATGCTGAAGAAATTACAAAAGTAAAAAATGTTTTTTTTAAAACAAGAAACACAATTAGCTAGAACAAAAGGTGTTGTTGACAATTTATCTGCTTCTGAAGTTGCCACAACAAAACGACTTGATGATTTAGCTGAAATAATTCTTAAACTTAAAAAGAAAGATAAAAAAATAAAAGAAGAATTGGAAAAAGTAAAACGTGAAGTGTTTCTCTTTGAATACTATTATAATCATGCTTTTGATTACATACAAATGAAAAAGTATTTTGACCGTCGTGGTGCCTGGATACATTCAACATATGAAAATATGGTCGGTTTGAATTATTTAAATGAATTTGAAGTAAGACCTGGAATTATCGTAGATTATGAAGATTTTATACTCATAGACCAAAAATATAAAATAGATGTACTAGATATGCTTTTGAGTGGTGTGTTTATAGTCAGAAAAACCGGAACTTATATAATAGATATTAAATTTTTATTAAAGGGTGTGAGCTCTTTAAGTGAACCGTATAAACCGACTAAAAGCCCAATATCACATTTTATATTTAGGTGGCGGAATTATAAGCCTCAGGATGATGTTTTATTTTTTGATATATTTGATAATGTAAATATAACAGCTGAGGCAGCTGAGGACTTTGACACTGATCGGTTAATATCTATGTATAAGAAAAAAATTAAAATTTATTTAACACAAGGAACAATGTTTGATATTCATCCTTATAACGATTCAGCATCTACAGAATTAACATTTATGCTTTTGATGGGTAGTTACATCAGATTCTACATATCGGATGAACCTGTATCCTATGATAGAAACAGACTTTTGGATTAAAAGCTTAATTAAAGTTTTAATTACTATGTGTACCCTGATAATGTACTTACTAATTGAAGATAAGATCAAATACCTTACATTTTATTAATAAATATAATCTGCCAAAGTTTTGCCAAAGATTCGGCCAAAGATTCGGCCAAAGTAAAAGCAAATGACAGTTTGCTGCCAACTTGGCAGAAAAATGGCAGGCTTTTGATTGGTTGAATTTGTGGTTTCCCACATAACCATTTTTAAAAAATGCACTTGATTTACCTATGACACTTATATTAAATCAGCTGTAAAACGTAAATCGATCACAAGGAAGTTTAAACGAATTGTACTACAAATGTAAACATATCGGTTAACTTTATGAATGAAAGTAAATACCAATAGAACGACACCGGTGTCGCTTTACAAACGATATTGATTGATAAACTTGTTAAAGAAAATGACACCGGTGTCGTTAGATTTTGAGGGTACAAGTGTACCAAGTGCAACCGAAGACTGTAGGTCTGACTGGGTCAAAGACCCCGAAGGTTTCAGCTTCGCGAGTTAGTATTATAAGTTTAGGGTTGGGTTAATTGTTGGGTTTAAAACCTGTGGATTTTAAATTGTCCGGCATTGGATTTTTTAGAATAGGGGCAAGGGGTCGGGGGGGGGGGGGTTAAAATGCCAAAACCATCCTTTCTTATACTACTGTTAACTTTATTTGCTCGTGGCATAAATGTAAATTGATGAAGGGAAAACATTAAAACTGCATCAAACGAATTAATTAATTTATTGGAAGTGCAGTGTCCATAACTCGACTTTGTCTCTTTTTAGCTACTAGCGAGCTAATAGTATAGGTAGATGGTCCAATGTACATTTTTGTCGTTCACAGGCTTACAGTAAACACACAAGATGTCGCAATCGTGACTCAATATCATTGAAACTTTGTCAAAAATAATACCACTAGGTCAAATAATAGAAAAATCTAAGTTTCATGTTCCTAGTCCCAAGCGTTCTGAAGTTATTGTCAAAAAACAGTTTTAATGTTCTGGATTACTTTGACCCTGACCTGTGATCTACTGGCCTCAAAAACCAATAGGGGTCATCTGCTGATCATAACCAACCTCCATATCAATTTTCATGATCCTAGGCCGAAGCGTTCTCATGTTATCATCCGGAAACCTTTTAAGTGTTTCGTATTATTGTGACCTTGACCTTTGACCTACTAACCTCAAAATCTAACATGACCAGTATTTTACCATGTTACACTGTGTACACAAATATATGATCCTAGACCCAAGCCTTCTCAAGTTATCATCTGGAAACTGTTTAATGGGATCCGAGTCACTGAGACCTTGGGCTTTGACCTACTGATCCGAGAGTCGAACTTGACCTGCATTTTCTGATGTTATACATCTGCGTACCAAAAGCTATTCAAATCAGTCAAGCCTTTCATAAGTTATCAGACCGACAGACAGGCTCACCCCTATATACACCCCCCCCCCCCACCTCAAACGTCGTTTTGTGGTGGGGGTATATAAACAGGACATCAGGTTAAATCTTTGATAATAGTTGCAAACTCTCTAGACCTCACCGTTACAAGTATTGATCTGAATATATAATATAGGCATGCTTTTGAACGTGGTAATCTAGGTCAGAAAAAAAAACTAGGGCGCTAGGTTAAAGAAAAAAAGGCTCTATCAAGAATCTAAAGAGCACGCATTTTAGATATGGCTCTTAATAAAATCCTGTTAGAGTATTTTTTCGTTGTGATATCTCGGTCATATTTGAAATTAAGTCATTTTGGATTAAAACAAGGTCGGCAGGTAAAAATAATAAAAATTTATCGATATTCTTGTTTGAGACATTTTTGTTTTCACCTGATCTTGGTGAATTGATCAGAATATTTTTCGTTGTTTGAAGCTAGGTTTATCTGCTTCTAGCGTTATACTAAATGCTAAACATAATTACAGCCTTTCATGATACAGTGTCATGAGTTATATTCATTGCCATATGGTCAAGTCAGGCGAATAATTCACCATCATCATTGTTCTCTTGCTTTAAATACCGTTATCCCCTTTATCTCTTTATAAGTCCCCTATAGGTTGAAAACCAGTTTCGGGAACTACAGGAATGCGCTTTTCCGTCCGTCCGTCCGTCCGTCTGAATTTCGTGTCCTGTCCATAACTCTGTCATCCGTGAAGGAATTTTGATATTACTTGGCACAAATGTTCCCCATAATAACCTGACGTGTCATGCGCAAACCCCATACCCTAGCTTGAAAGTCAAAGTTAAAATTGGATGTCAAAGTCAACAGGGCTTTTTTCCTGTCCGGTCCATAACTATGCTCTCAATGAAGGGATTTTAATATTACTTGGCACAAATGTACCTCATTATAAGACGATGTGTCATGCACAACTTTCAAACCCCTAGGTCAAAGGCTCAATGACAGTCAAATGTTAACATAGCATTAACAGGGTCTGTTTCGTGTCCGGTTCATAATTCCGTCATTCATTATGTGATTTTAATAGGTCAGCATGTTTGTTTTTTTTTCCGACCTGAAACTCTGCCCTCCATGAAGGGATTTTTATATTACTAGGCACAAATACTCCCCATGATGAGATGAAGTGACATGCCTGAAACCTGGACCCCTAACTCAAAGGTCAAGGTCACAGTTAAAGGTCGAAGGTCAAGGGATTTACCTGTCTTGTCCAGAAATCTGTCATCCATCAAGAGATTTTAATAAAACTTGGCATAAATGTTTCCAATGATGAGACAACGTGTCTTGCGCAACACCCAGAACCCTAGCTTAGGTCAAAGTCACACTTTGTTTTCAGCGGTCAATGGGACTTTTTCCTGTCCGGTCTATAACTTTGTCATGCAAAACAGAATTTAGGTATTAGTTTGCACAAATATTCCCCTTGACGAGACAATGTGTCACGCGCAAAGTCCGGGCCATAGGTCTAATGTCAAAGTCAAAATTATAAGCCAAAAAAACATACATAAAAAAGACTTTGTTTGAATGTCTTCCTAATGCATGGGAGGATTTTGATGTAACTTGGCACAAATGTTCACCACCATGAGACAAATTGTTATTCGCAAGAAACAGGTCCCTTGGTCTAGGATCAAGGTCATACTTAGAGGTCAAAAGTTACATTTAAGAATGACTTTTTCTGGAGCATTGCTTCATCATGCATGGAGGGATTTTGATGTGACCCTTGTTTTTAGAATAACGTCCTTTTGTTGTTACTATAAAAAGAGTATATTATCATCGGCCGTAGGGAAGAATCAAGACCACTTTTCTGTGGTACAACATGCATGTTACATCGAACTTTTAGGTGCATTTTGACCTATCTAACTGGTAAAAATTGTTGTATTGACTTATAATAGATTGTTTCTTTCATTACCATTTGTTGTTGATATAAATAACTTATATTATTATACCTCACATAAATGTCCAATGCAAATTTCCCATTAGTTTACTAGTAACTTGAATTATATATTTTATTCCCCAGTGATTTTATGTCACATGCGCAAAATCGTTATTTTCAATTTCTGCGCAGGTGATATGATCTATGATTTCATCATATGCGCAGTAGTGTTATTTTGTTTTTCAGCGCATGTGATATTATTTTTTTCATATCACCCGTTGAGACTGATACTTTCGCATTGATTAAAAGACTGAGTCGATAAATTTTCAGACGAGACGTTTATATAATAATACGTTTGGATCAAATTACCCTTTTCTGGTGCACTTGCATGTGCGAACACGGCCGTTTCTTTTTTACGCTCCGTGCAAAATATTTCGAAAACATTTTTTCATCAAATATTGAATCGAAACTACCACAATAAGTTTAGAAATGATCTAACTAAGAAAATGAATGCTCACATATGTTTCATTAAGAAAACAGAAAGTTATCGCCGTTTTTCGAATGCTTCTGACTGACGTAATGTTGAAATACTAGAATAAATATAGGGGTCAGCGAGACAGCGATATGCAAACGTCTCGACTAAATCTATCAAAAACAAGTCTTATTACACAGCAAAGTCGCCACAAATTATGAGTGCTAACAAGTAAAGACTCTTTAACTCTGTCTTCATTATTTGTTTAATAACTACATTTTAATGTTAAATAAATTATTATGTTGATTTTCCAGTAAATGCTTTGACCCTTATAAGCTTTAGGTATAATAAAATAAATATTGCATTCCTGAGAGCATGACAGGAAAACTTTTCACCCCTCGAAATATGAATATCGACCTCGGCTGGCGCCTCTGTCAATATTCATATATCTCGCGGTGAACATTTTTCATATTACCTTTTCAGGAATGCAATATTTATATATTATAACATTTTGATAATTGGCCAAAGAATCAATATGAAAACAATGGTAGGTGTTTATATATGCAAATTTTAATCCAAGTGTTATGCTATATTATATTGTATATAAAGTGCAATATTATTTATTATGTTAAACTGCAGTAGAGAAAATAAGGTGCCTTCCAGTAGGGAACATTGCATTGTATGGAAATACTTCATTCGCTTGTTTAACACAAGTTCTGTAAAAAAGCGCCAAGAAACCCATATCAGACAAGCAAAACAATAATTGTCATAATTATTGACAAAGATCTTTTTGTTTAATTTGGTCGATGTGTTATACAGTGATAGAAGACAATAAGAGAACTGCATTTTTAAACCAAGCTGTGAAACAAACACTTTAAAAAGGGAAAGTTATATCCAAACATAAAATGTTTCAGTTTTTACGAGGACTGAAAATTAAGAAGAAATTACGTTTTGATAGTGGAGTATGAAAAAATATATCCCTTTGTTAATACTTTTAGTAGTTCCGTAAAATCTGGATGTGAAAAGCTTGTACTTCATATACAAAGTTAATGTGTATACTCTTCATAGATATGGTCTGTCTTATTGATTGTACATTTAAACTATTGTAACAGTGTTATTTTTTGACAAACTAATATAGTACATGTGTAAAACTACCTGCATAAATTTAGATGCAAGAATATATATTTCTATAATGCTGTTCTAGAAAATAATCGAAATATATACGATTTCAACTTTTAAATTCCTAGGGGTATCCGACATGTCTTTGTTTTTGTATTTGTAAGGTCACTATAAGTTGCCTTTAGTTCTTTCTCATTACTTTAATTATCGTGTTAAATGACGGCGCTAAATACACAATTAATTTAAGACTGAAATACGAGGAATGTGGGCTATCATACAATCTCTGATTTTCAGCATGCATTTCAGTTTAAAAATGTTGAAAGTAGAACAGCTTATATCCATGATTACAAATACTCTATGTAATGTATACGTGAATATACTTCTATACAGGTCGGAGCTGTTACGAATTATACCTCACCTAGTGCGGATACCAAATTCTACCAATTCCGCAATATGACTCCTGGGAATTACAAAGTTACGGTAAGATAAAGTTTCACAGGAACCGTAATTCTATATATATTCTGTATAAAATGCACAAAAGTTTCATTGAGCTGCTGTACATAGACAAATTTAGGATTAAAATAAACCTTACATCATATAAAAGAGCTATCCTAAACAGACTTAAAATTTAAAGAAAAATATGGGTCCTGTATCTTTCATGAGAAATTTCCCTGTTATGAATTTATCACTGTTTTGGCCTTGTAATAATTGATTCTTAATAAATACAACCTCTTCCATATGTTCTACCACATTGTAAAACGTACACGCACAATTTTTTTAAATGTTAATATAATTATGCAACTGTCCGATTTACCCTTAATATGATGATTTAAACTATCCAGGTGTTGCTGCCCTGTGCCCATTTATTACAGAAAATCTTAAACCAATTATACAATAAAATTTGATGAAAAGAAGGAAAAGTGTAGTTTAGTATATGGTTATCGAAATACATTTTATAGCATTAAAAGGAATTTTAAAATATCAACAAGAAAGTTTGATTCCCTTTACATAGTATATATTACGGTTAACGTTATGATACAAGTCCACACAATGTGTTACTGGCTTGCGATGTTTGGTTTTGTTTGCTTCTTTGTGTCCAGTGCTACACTAAATCTAACTTTGCTGTAATCGTAATAGGTATTTGCTGAAACTGTGATTGGCACAGGAACCCATTTATCAAACACAACTCACATTAAAGCCGGAGGTAAGAAAACCTATTTCATATAACCTAAACGACAGATATATTTTGTCTTCTATAGTACCAAACAACACGATAATCTTATCTGAGTAATTCTGTTGGTTGTGTTGCTTTATAAAATGATACAAACATATTTTAAATGATATTTACATATTTTGTATTAAATTTGCCAATTTACATACTTTATTGTATAACAGTGCATTCAAAACAATGTTTAAACAGTGAAATGGACTAAATATTAAATTCCAGCACCTATAAAGCTTGTCGAGGAAACTGATAGCAATTTGCTGATGAAAGCAAGCCCTGTTAAGGTGTCTGATGAAGAGAGACAGATATCTGTACAGCTTCCTTTACACAATCTGCTGTGTAATTCGTTAAATGGACCACCTGTACGCTGGGGTGTAGTCGTTGTTCAGAATGGAAAACAAAACGGTAATTATAATTTTCAATCTTTAATAGGAAAAACTAAGAAAGGCAAATATTAATAAAATTTGGAACTTTCTTTGAAATTTATCTTTGAAAAAATTAGTGTACACCTGCCAAACGAGAATCCATTTCTCTTATTACGTTCCTCTAGCCGTCTCCATTTTTATGTCAGTTTTAAACTCTGGCAGTATTGAAACGTAATTCAGATACTTCACACAGAGATAGATTATAACGCGAAAAAAGGGTTGAGCGTAAAGGCATAAATATCTATAATATTTTAGAAGTATCTCTGTTTCTTGCAATTAGTATTTCAATAGCTTTAAAACAAGACTTATAGTACTTAGAAGCTAATTTAATGTCACTTGATGCATTCATAGAGGTACATTATTTATACAATTCTCCACATTTATACAATTCTCCACACAATTTTTATTTATTTATCAGAATATCCTGCAAAATTCTTATGTCAGTAAAATTTTACCACTAATCATTTTCACAGGCACGGGTCCAGTTTTTAATTTTTTGTTTAATATAAAAAAAAATCCCTTTTTTCACACAATTAACCTTTTATATGTTAGTCAAATGAAAAAAAAATCGATGACAAAAAATCCGGTCACAGTATCATATTCCATGTATATGATATTGTGACCGGATTTTTTTGTCATCGATTTTCTTTTCATTTGACTAACATATATAAAGTATATTTGTGTGAAAAAAAAAACCAACATATTTTTATATCAAACAAAAAATAGACACTGGACCCGTGCCTGTGATCATTTTCAGACTACTTTTTATGTATTTTTAAGAAAAAATATTTTTTCGCCTAAAATATGTGGATTAGTCCTTTTAACATTACTTATCATAAATTTAAAGTTAATTTGAGCACACTTTTAATTCTTTTTGTCTGTGTTGAAAATCTTTTGTTGACCATTTGAAACATAAATCACTGAATTTCATGTTTAATCTTACATACACAGTGACACTGCTGCAATAATCACATTTACTTCAATTCTTTGATAGTTACGCGGTATAAATTCATTCTGGGTAATACTTAACAATGGATATTGATAAAACACACCTTAATGCATGTAACTCTATAGCTAATCATAAACGAGGAAGATCGATATTTTCACCTTAACATGCTTGTACTTGTTTCAGATGACCCATTTATTGGAACTGTAAAAGACTTTAATGATACTCGACTGTCAGTCTACGAAAGATGGTCACAGGTAAAGGATGATGATCCAATCCCCGAATATGTTACAACTCCAACAAATTGGAGTCCTAAGTGCTCGCCACAAGTCATAGGTAAATAGTTTCTTGTTAGTAATATTTCTCATCAGACGTGACGTACAGGGATTTTATGAAATTTTGTTTCACGAAAATAAAGGATGCGAATTATTAAATAACATGCATGAAAATAACAGACATACTTTTGAATTTGTTTTCCGGTTTTTATAATAAGATGTCTGTATGCATACTAGTTAATTTAATTTTTGCGCTAATTGGTGTGAATGCTGAAAGTTGTCAGTCAGATATTTTTCTGTCTCAGTCAATGTATGGGGATGCCTGTTTCGAACTCCGCAAAAATCCACTTTGTTGACTTTGGAAGTACTGGTATCAAATTACTATCATCGATATCACTATGACGGATTGTTTCAAAATCCAACTAGTACAATCTGATTTTATGCAAAAAACAGGGAAAAGGCGGTGGCTTAAGGAAGTGGTAGCGATAGAAAAAGAGGGGGAAGTTTAACAAGTATTAATATTCAAAATGCAATGCTGCGTTTTTATCTCACCTGAGCACGAAGTGCTCAAAGGTGAGCTTTTGTGATCATCCTGTGTCCGTCGCCCGTCGTCGCCCGTCCGTCGTCCGTCCGTCCGTCCGTCAGTCGTCCGTCCGTCCGTCGTCAACAATTTGACTGTTAACACTCTAGAGGTCACAATTTCCGCCCAATCTTAATGAAACTTGGTCAGAATGTAACCCTCAATAAAATCTTGGATGAGTTTGATATTGGGTCATCCGGAGTCAAAAACTAGGTCACCAGGTCAAATCAAAGGAAAAGCTTGTTAACACTCTAGAGGTAACAATTTTGGCCCAATCTTAATGAAACTTAGTCAGAATGTTATTCTCAATAAAATCTTGGATGAGTATTTATCGGGTCATCTGGGGTCAAAAACTAGATCACCAGGTCAAATCAAAGGAAAAGCTTGTTAACACTCTAGAGGACACAACTTTGGCCCAATCGTAACGAAACTTGGTCAGAATGTTACCCTCAATAAAATCCTGGACCAGTTTGATATTGGGTTATCTGGGGTCAAAAACTAGGTCACTAGGTCAAATCAAAGGAAAAGTTTGTTAACACTCTAGAGGCCTCAATTTATGCCCAATTTTAATGAAACTTGGTCAGAATGTTATTCTCAATAAAGTCTTAGACGAGTTTGATATTGGGTCATCTGGGTCAAAACTAGGTCACCAGGTCAAATCAAAGGAAAAGTTTGTTAACACTCTAGAGGTCACAATTTTGGCCCAGTCTTAATGAAACTTGGTCAGAATGTTATTCTCAATAAAATCTTGGACGAGTTTGATATTGGGTCATCTGGGGTCCAAAGCTATGTCACCAAATCAAATCAAAGGAAAAGCTTTTTAACGCGCTAATGGTCTCAATTTTGGCCCAATCTTATTGAAACTTGGTCAGAATGTTACCCTCAGTAAAATCTTGGACGAATACGATATTGGATTATCTGGGGTTAAAAACTAGGTCACCCGGTCAAATAAAAAAAAACTTGTTAACACTGTAGAGGCCATATTTATGACTGTATCTTCATGAATCTTGGTCAGAATGTTAATCTTGATGGTCTCAAGGTCCAGTTTGAATATTGGCCATGTTGGGTCAAAAACTAGGTCACCAGGTCAAATCAGAGGAAAGCTAGTTAAAACTGTTGAGGCCACATTTATGAACATATCTTAGTGAAACTTGGTCAGAATGTTAATCTTAATGATCTATAAGTCAAGTTTTAATCTTGGTCAGGTAAGGTCAAAAACTAGGTTACTAGGTCAAATTTAAGGAAAAGCTTGTTAACATCTAGAGGCCATATTTATAACTTTATCTTCATGAAACTTAGTCAGAATGTTAATCTTGATGATCCTTGGTCAAGTTTGAATCTGGGTCATGTGGGATCAAAAACTAGGTCACCGGGTCAAATCAGAGGGAAAGCTAGTTAACACTTTAGAGACCACATTTATGACCATATCTTTATGAAACTTGGTCAGAATGTTAATCTTGATGATCTTTAGGTCAATAGGTCAGGTGAGCGATACAGGGCCTTCATGGCCCTCTTGTTTTAAACACAGTTACCTTCAACGTAATTCACAGCCACGCAGACACGTACGTACAAAAGACAAACACAAACACACATAACTAACATACATAGATAAACAAACAGGCACAATAATAGTGTTCGGCAGCCAAAATTATTGTTAGCACGGTAACTTACTCATAGTACAAGGACAGGGGTTGCAAAAGCAAGGGAGCGCTAAATCAAGGGGAAATGATGGGGAAAGTAATTAAGGAGAAAGAATAAAGAAACGCTTACGTCAAACAAGGAAACAATCGCAGCACAAAATACAAGACGGAAGGAAATAAAAGTGATAGATAAAGGCATTGTCTTGGAACGGTTAGAAACCTGTATAAAAACTTGAGATTTAAAAAGTTAAGGGCATGCCAACCTCTCAAGTCATTACCAGTTGCACAATCCTGTAAGAAACATATATTAATGCTCTAGCAATGTTTCATTGTTTAACTTCATCAAGTTGCTCCGTGTTTTCATCAATAGTGGACCACACTTTTCTGCTGTTTGCTATATACGAGGGGCGTTCAATATGTAATGTTACTCCATATGTAGTTCCGTAACCGCTGGTTATTTTTAGATGCGGTTTTCGGCACATTATAGAGCAATTTATTGGGAACACAATGCTATATAAATTATAAAAATCGGCAGGTTCAAAATAAAAATATAATCATTTTAGTGAGGTGTACTCAGGTACACTGGACCATAATTATAATTTAGGTTTGTCCTGGGCATCCAGAGTCTTAGAAAAATAGAATAACTTGTAAAATCGCAAAATTCTATCATTTTTCTACGAGGTACAGCAATTTGTGATCCGTTTGCGTTTGTTTTAAACTATTTATTGCATGTTTAATTTTACAACACAACTAAAAAATCTAAACTCGAGGTTGATTCCATCTTGAATGGGTGTTGAGAGCGATTAATTAAGTTGTAAGAACTAGTTTCGCAATCGAGAATTAAGATACTAGTATCAACTTAAAATACAAGATTTCTTTAATCGATGATTATCGCGCCTGACAAAATTGCAGAGGCTTATTGTACTCACCTTATCATTTTTCGAGTAAAAATATACACACTCAATTTAAAACTGTTTTAAACTTTTTTATTTTAGTTTTCATGTGTTTTTGTGAAGATCATGATTTGTTTTATCTGTTTAAACTGAAAATTGAACTATAGTTCTAGTTGTTGAATAGTAGAATCAAGGAATTGCATATGACAATCTCAATATTTTGGACATAAAATTGTCCAGTATACCCGAGTACACCTCACTCAAATGATTATATTTTTACTTTGAATCTACCAATTTTTATAATCTATATAACATTGTGTTGCCAATAAATTGCTCTATAATGTGCTGAAAACCGCATCTTAAAATAACAAGCGGTTACGGAACTACATACAGAGTAATATTACATATTGAACGCCCCTCGTATATTGTTTCTTTGTTTTGGGTTTAACGCCGTTTTTTCAACAGTATTTCAGTCATGTAACGGCGGGCAATTGTTCCAGTACAATCTGTTCTCAGCAAGTAACTGCAAAATTCCTCACATGAATCAGAGGTGGAGGACCAATAATTTCAGACACAATGTCGTTTATCAAATAGTCACGGAGAACATACGCCCAGCCGGAGGATCGAACTCACGACCCCGCGATGCGTAGACCAACGCTCTACCTACTGAGCTAAACGGGCGGGCTTACGCTATATATAAAGATCGTTAGATCACAAGCGACAACACCATTCGTTGCTATGTTAGTAAATTATCACACGACAACAACCCAACCTTATAATACCACAGTCACACATACGGCGCAAATAGCTACGTCTAGCTACGGATAGAAACGTAGTTACCCGTATCGATCCGTACTTGAGCCGTATGGATTGGTACGAATTGATACGGATTGCTACTTTTAGGTACGTCTCAGGTACGTATCAATACGGATAGATACGGATTACTACGTTTTTATCCGTGGCTAGACGTAGCTTTCCGCTCCGTATGTGTGGCTGGGGTATAAAATAGTATAGCATCATTCTCGTCGAAGTTGTTTCCAAACCGTTGCCTGTTTGGTTCTATCCTACTTTTATGCCCCCGAAGGGAGGCATATTAGTTTTCAACTGTCCGTCCGTTCGTTAGTTCGTTCGTTCGTTCGTCACAACGTTATTTTTTTTTTTGCATGAAGGCACTTTACTCGCGAACCACTACTCCCAGGACCTTCAAACTTCACCTGCTGATAGTACTTATTGAGTACACCACTCCTACTGACTTTAAAGCTACCAGATCAAAGGTCAAGGTCACAGGGGCCAACGTTAACTTTTTACATGAAGGCACTTTACTCGCGAACCACTGCACTCATGACCTTCAAACTTCACATGCTAATAGTACTTATTGAGTTTAATATCCCTACCGACTTTGGAGTCATTAGATCAAAGGTCAAGGTCACAGGGGCCAATGTAAACTTTTTTCATGAAGGCACTTTACATGCGAACCACTGCACACAGGACCTTCAAACTTCACATGCTGATAATACTTACTGAGTACACCACCCCTACTGACTTGACTTTTGGGTCACCAGGTCAAAGGTTAAATTTACACTGATAATACAAAAGTATAGAATAAGTTTGCAGCTACAATTTACATTTGTATTTACTAACGTAATTCTAATATCTACATCAGAAAAGTAGAATTTACTTTTTTGTCTTTCTCAGTGAAGATATTCGTATATTTTAACTTCTTTATTGAAGGCAGTCGGAAAAAGAGGTCTACAGATCCAGATTCCAAGGAGCTTTACGAAGATTTTGTTGTCGGAAGCCAAGGAGAGTGCTCAGGTGTGCCAAATGACCAGTATTGTAATGGAGAATTGCAACCAGGCAGAAGTTACAGGTAACAGTTCAGAATAAGTTATAAATAATGGCTTCTAATACCAAATGTAAGTATATAGTCTAGAATTGCAAAACTTAGTTCTACGATATGTGATGAAGGTCATGACGTTTTACGCTTTCAACGTTATCGGGTGCTTTAGTACTACAGTGGTGTTATACAATACTATTTCTAAACACCAATAACACTTTAATCAGTTAACAGATATACCGTAGTAAGATTTTAAGATGATGAAGAACTCATGTTTCATTATATTGTGTATTGTAGGGTGAAGGCATTCGTGTGCACGTCTGAAGGATGCACGGAAACTAGATATTCTAACCCAATATCGACTGGTGAGTTTGATCCAAATGTTTAGGTCTTTGAATACTTTAGAATTGTACACGAAGAGAACAATTTCTTCATTATGGGTGAAGATTTACGTGTTGTCTCTCTCGATGCACATTATCTGCATGAAAAGAGCAAGCTAATCTATCCATTATGATACGTATCATTATTTTACGTTCTTTTGGAAATAATGTTGCCAGCTTACTATGTCTTCCACATGTAATTAGGGAGACATACTGATTAAGGGTTGTTTGTCTATAGAGCACAATTCTTGTCCACGCAACTCCTCTGACACCGCTAGGCCGATTTAGACCAAATTTCATAAAATGACCATTGCCAAGCCTAGGTATGCATGTCGTCAGCATGTTCCAGTTCAGTGACTCCGGCCATTTGATGGGCCTTAATTAGTTTAATTGTATGATAAACAAGAGCAGCTAACGCTTCTGAGATTTCATCATACAAAACGGATATGACGTTGGCAGATATATATAACAACGTGACGTTGAAAGACGTCGCAAA
Source organism: Mercenaria mercenaria (assembly GCF_021730395.1). NCBI lineage: Eukaryota > Metazoa > Mollusca > Bivalvia > Venerida > Veneridae > Mercenaria > Mercenaria mercenaria. Next base: position 29,593 of record NW_026462114.1, on the reverse strand, counting down.
ACACTGACATACATATTAGCGCCTTAAGGTATTGGATCCGTAATAGAGTACCTCCTTTTTGAAGAGTATTCAATCATACCATAAACCTACTTTGACTGCAAATTTCGAGGGGGCGTAGGTTAAGCCCCACTGGGACCAATTTTATTTACTCTCCATATTTTCCTTTTTTCAAGTAAGTTTAAATTCTCCAATTTGCGTTCATTCTTTGGATTACATATTGTGAAGGAAATGCGTGTAGGTTTTACTTCTGCCCCAACGTTATTTTTGAATGATGTAAGCAAAATTCAAAACAGACCAACAGTTGGAGTTAGAATTCTGTCTCATTTAATCTGTTTACTTGGGGCGTCCTAGAAAAAATAATATTTACATTTTTATTTTGTGTTTTAAAATCGTTTAACAATAGCTTGGTGTTTCTTTTATCAACATTAATGCTGTAATGAATTTTCTGCAAACGTTTTAGTTAGTGACCATCACATTGAAATTTGTCACTACGTAAGCTTGAGGAAATACCATAAATTATACAAAATTTACAAAAAACAGCACGGTAAAGTTGTTTAAAATTTGCAACACAGTGCAAAACATGGTCAGCTTTAAGAATATACCAAGCAAATGCCATTTTTTAAACATTACTATTAGGGGTCCATTACCTTAAGATATACTTTTGCCATTTTCTTATATGATAGAGCGGGTTTCCACCAAACATTGAATGAGAGGTCAGTCAGTATCGGCATGTTCCGGTTTAGTGATTTTCAGGGAAGTTATTGCCCTTTATTTTCTCAAAGTTTATGCTATTTTTGCAACTTCTCTTCACAGTTAGTCAAGTTTCAACTACACCTTACAGGAGTTATCGGTGCCAATCCTGGTCATGTGTATTATTGGCTTGTTCATGTAGTTTGAAACGTTGTTGTGCATATTATCGTCATGTCCTGGTTTATTTTGTTTTCAGTGAGGTTATTTAATTTGTGGCATTTTTTACGATTTCTGCCTGTTAAGTGGTGGAAAACATAAGTTTCTCTTGTAAAAAATAATCTTTACAAGTTTGTTAATCACTTAATTGATGATTTCATCTATTTAGACCCAGATTTGACTGTACCAATAGCAGCTGGGACATCATCAGCGATTGTTGTGTTGGTGGTTGTATTTGTTGTTGTTTTCATTTTAAGAAGAAAACAGACGGCGTAAGTATTCAAACTTTGCTCGCTTATTTGATGTACGTTTTTGCATTATCTAGAATTTTACAGTTCCTGAACAGGTAAATAACTGGTGACTTTTAAATTTTTTAACCTTTTTTATCTTTATGTTAAATTAATGTGGTTATAATTTTCTGCCTTAGGTGTTTTGCAAAAGATCCCGAAAGAAGTACGCCTACACATAGACCCGGTGATGACATTAATCTGGATAAAATTGAGCCCACCAAAAAGAATTCCTTCAGGTGTTTATTGATCTATATATTAATATATTAACTTTGAGAGAATGGGAAAATTTATATTAATTGGAACAAATTGAAATAACCAAAACATAAACAAAACACATAAATATACAAAAAGCAACATTGCTCCTCCTAGCAACCAAACTAAAATGAATAAGCACAGTCAAAGAGAAAGAATACACTGCACCTTGGTAAAATATCAAGGAATAGCATGTAAACTAAGTAACTAAATTTTAATATCACAGTTTAAATATGCATGTACTATTAGATACCGAGGGTCAGAAAAACTAATTTTATTTATGTGTTGTCTTTTGGTTATTCTTTAATTTTGAACTTTATGGTTTAAACGATAATTTAAAATACTTTGTATATTAACCAATAAAATAATATGTAGAATGATAATTATATTGATAACAGTATTATGTTTGATAGCACACTCAATACGCAGTTCATATCAACGTTTATAAGAATCGTATTGCATTTGGATCATATTATTAAGTTTTATGCTAATAATGTCAAATATCCTTCCGTCACCTTCTCTTATGGCAGCAAGCCAGTTTAATATTGTTTCGTTTGTTTTATAGACCAGGACCAATAAAGCTCTCTGATTTCCCGGATACTGTTGAAAAAATGCACAGAGATTCGGATTTACTTTTTGCAGATGCATACAAGGTTTCTATTTTATTTTGTTCTTTTGTTCATATATGATTAGTGGTCATTGTAATTCTTTGCTTGAATTTGCGGCTGTGTACTAACTAGTAATGTATTTCGTTACTTCTACCAGTTTTATTAAACAGTGCGAATCTGAACGACAAACTATGATTTTATTAAAGAGTAAAACACTGTTCAATTTATATAATTCTGGTTGTCACACGATATCAAGGTTTATGATCTACATCGTTGGCGCCATCCACCAAATATTTGCCTGTTTAGTATGGTTTTCTTTTTATAAGCGCCATAATGTTGTTTGGCGCTATAATGTAACAATTTGAACGTACAAACTGTCTTTTTTGCATAAACACACAAAGTTTCAGTCTCCATTGTTAAATAGGAAAATGAATATCAGTTTGTGTTAGTGTTGCATTTTACATAACATTTACATTACATTTGTTTCAAGCTTTTGAAAGAAAAAAGTCCTAATCACCCAATGACAGCAGCAGAACAACAATGTTGCAGACCGAAGAACAGATACACAAATATTCTTCCATGTAAGTATCTGTTATGATGATTGTCACCTCCAACATACACCAGGGATGTGCCTAATAATTTTCAAAAATAATTTATTAATTCCAATTACAGTGAGAAAATTGCTAATTAAATTAAATTACAAGCCATTTTCAAAAAATTATTAATTAATTACAATTATTTTGCTAAAAGTAATTAATTATAATTAATTATTTTATCTCTCCTTTGGAAGGATAAAATGTTTGAGGGCTGATGAATTCATGATGTGCACCATGTGTAATACCACGACAGAATGACAAGTTTTAATATCCGTTTCTCTGTACATTCCTAATTATTAGGTTTAGTGACTAAAATGTATCACACTTAACAGAACTGAATAGAGAATAACAACTCTAACACCTAATTGTTGATACAACAATACCTGTCAGATATTTACTGTCACTGAAAATTTCACACGCCCATTGATCAGTAAAAAAGCCAAAGTAATTGAAAGTAATTAGATTTAATTGACAATTACAACCCAAACCTTAGTCAGTAATTAATTAATTTCAATTACTTTAATTTAGTTTGTGCTTAGTTATTCAAAAATTTGTAATTAATTATAATTAATTAAATTACAATTATAATTAGGCACATCCCTGATATTTACACCTAAACCTTACAACGTATGAGTCAGACGCTGTGCAAGAGAAACAAATATTAGATATATCATATTACATGTATATTGTTTTTAACTCTAATGAAACAATACATTTTATTTATCTGATATGATTAACCAGTAGCTTAGAATATGCAAATATTTACGAGATATCAGTGCACAACAGTACAAAATTGTAGCCACATTATTGAAACAAAACAACCTTCAGATATTGTCAATATGGTTTGTTCTGTTCTTAAGTCTTTTGCGGAGTTTATATTTTACCATATTTCAGTTGATCATTCAAGAGTAAAACTGCGGCCATCAGATGACATGGAAGGATCTGATTATATCAACGCAAACTATATTCCGGTAAAATCTTATCTTATCAAAAAGGGAAAATGTGACTTTTTCTAACTAAACAAGTCTCCAATTTCCAAATCGGGACATGTCCTAAAAGTAAATACGATAAGAATACTTTACTTTGGATAAAAAGGTTCATATATTCTGTATTGCTTTGTCATTGGGTATCTACTTTTTATTCTGACTTGATTTCAAATTGTTACAGACATTTATCACGATTGTATGTGTGTGTGCAGTTTCCAGTAAATATTTATCTTAAACTGCAAGAACCAAATGTCGTGATAAATTAAAACTTTTTTTCTAAGTCAAAGACAACATAGCACATGTGCTTAAGAAGTGCGATATAACTGTACTAAATTGTTATATTGTGTTTTACTGCTTGCTTTGGCTGCTATGGTTTCATATAGACAAACGAAGTAATAAGCATAGTCCTTATATGGCGAAAGTTGTCAGAATATCATATAATTGCCTTTGGTAACTTTGTCATTGCCTTTGAAATTATGCTGATAAATAATCAAATTATGTGAAGTGTTTTGAATCCACTATCCACGTCGCATTACTTTAATGATTCAGCATACTTGTACAGAAATGTCTACTCAGCGACTCAGCTATTGTTTTCCATGTTTTTACACTTCAGGGATATACATCTCGAAGAGAATATATTGCTACCCAAGGTGCTATGCAGGCAACCTTTGATGACTTCTGGCGAATGATTTGGGAGCAAAACGTAGATACAATTGTGATGTTGACAAAGCTTATGGAAAAAGGGCGGGTAAGTTTCAAAAATAAAATATTTTCTCATTTTGTTCAAACATCGATGTAATGCTCATGTGTTTGTTTTTTATGATTTTATGTAGGTGAAATATTTTGTCAAAACTTTAACAGAGCATGTTACATATGAAAAAGTACGTATTCTTATTGTTGAAACTGTTTTTACGTATTTATTTTATGGAAATAGGGTCAACTTTTTCATCAACGTTAGGGCCTCATAGTTTCACAATACCACATTTACGTAATGCATGATAACTTTAAGTATGTGATTAAATAATTACAGCACAAGTGTGATAAGTATTGGCCGGACTTGGGTGAACCAGTATTCTATGGTGATTTGGTTGTGTCCCTTCAATCAGAATCTAATCTGTCAGACTATACAATCAAGATATTTGAAGTAAAAATGGTATGTATTCTAAGCTGTTTTCCCCCATTGATAAGATGTGTTTGTTTTAATATTTGCATTACAAACTTTTGCCAAACGTTTTTACAACAAAACAGTTGTCTACAAAATAATGAGAACTAACACATCCCGTAAATGTAATGTACGGTATTTTTAAATGGACTTTTATGATATTTAAGGATGTACGAGCGAATTTTTTCTAACGTTAAGAATGTTTTCATACCCTGTGAGGTTGAAGAACATTAGTTTCTAAGACAAACAAGAGCAGAAAAAACATAGGTCACCGAACTCGTTTTAATTTTATAGGGTATTTTTTTCACCCACTGTTTACGCATTTCTGAAATTTTGTAAAATTGAAAAAATGTTGGTACTTTATAAAACATTTAATATCCTACTTAATCTTATAGGGATTTCAGGTCTTACAGGTTAATATGAATATATGGTGATGTCAGTATTATATAAGCATAACTGTCGCTAACAGATCTTTTTAAGTTTTACATGTTGACATATTTACCCCACCCACTTTATTTTAAATGGAAAAAACGTATTTAGATCTACAAAAATATTCTGACGTTAAGATTTTCAAAATATTTTGCAGCATTAATGACACAAAAAATGCTTCAAAATGGAAAGAAAAAAGTAGGGGTCACCGTGCATCTAAGATTTATTAAGAAAAGACTGTTGAATTTTGATATTTTTTGTTCCCTTTGTTTTAATTTATATTTTCTAGATAATATAAAGTGCTATCTTGAAAACTTTTATTTATAGCTTAACATTATATGTATCAGTCAGAAAAATATCAAAACCAAACCTGATCTACTTTAATAGATATTTGAAATTACCTACCCCTACCCCATCGTAAATCTAACGTCAATTTTAGGCAAATGCCAGCCAAAAATAAGGGTGAAAATTTTTTTTTCGCAAAAAGCATAATATATTTGGTTAAATGGTACATTATTAGCCATATTGTAATTATTTAGCATTAATTTTTGGCAAAACTTTTGTTAGAAAGCAATATTCGAAAATACATTTTTCAAAATGGCGGATATCCTGAAAAAAAAAACGCTCGTACATCCTTAAATATCATAAACATAAAGTAGTTCTAAAAGTAGCTAACATATGTTATATCTATTTATAGACACTGAACATAATTTAGAAAGTGGCATAAAGTTAGGTTATATAAAAATAACAATTTTATAGCTTAGGACATTGTATGTTGGTTTCTAAGTTGGGCTTATGTCCGTCCTTACTTTTGATCTTCACATCAATATCTTACAATATCTTACAAGTCAATGCAATTCACTCTTATGAAGTGTCTCGCGTTGAAATTTTAGAACTTGTTGGTGTCACTGAAATTAAACTACATATGTGTACATAAAAGCTTATACTACCTCCACCCTAGCAACTTTTTTTTATGTTGCATCGTATAATACTGTATTCTAAAGTTAATAAATTTATGATTATCTACGTCGACTTTTAGCGTAACGTCTAGCATACATTTTTGTTTGATAACATTGCACCACTGTTGATCTTTTCAGTTCAGACTGGTGTTTGATTCTTTAAATATTTTATACAGGGCACTAAAATGAAGAAAATAAAACATTTCCATTTTCTACAATGGCCAGATTTTGGGTGTCCGGATAAACACTGGCCTGTTATAAACTTCATCTCAATGGTTCGACAGTATAGGCCCCCGTTTCCCAAAGGGCCTTTATTGGTGCATTGCAGGTACACTGCATGAAGAAAAGTTTAGTAGTCAACCTCCAAAGTGCATGTATTTTATTTGTATTGAATACTTATATTTACGTAAATTCAAAGCCAAGGGTACCAGCATGTATGAACAGATTTGAACTGAATGCGATTGTCATGAAGTAAAACTTGTAGGCTATCGGCTATAATACCCGTATCATATCAATATGTGTATATGAAAAGCATGCTACTGTAGCTTCACCTAAGGCATATGTACAAGCTAGAGTATATAGAACTTGTTTGATTGTGAAATTAATTCTTGCATGGTTTCTAGAAAGAGGAACGAAAAATGGTCAGGCATTTTAGTTACCTAAAATGGCCGGATATGGGTTGTCCCGACACTCCAGACTTATTGCTAGAATTTGTTAAAGCTGTGCGACAGTACACAGATCGCGAAAAGAGAACGACATCAGGGCCAACGGTAGTGCACTGCAGGTAACTGATATTTAATAGGACATGATATGCAGAAATATGATAAAGATATCGCAGATAGTTTAAAAGATTCTTGCAATGACCATAGCCACATATCATAGTTGTAAAGATATGACTTTGATAGTTTGTTCTTTGCGTCACTTTTCTTTTATTTGCACCCAGTGGCTATTAATACTATGTTGAGTGCATTTCTCTCGATTTCATTTATATGCAATAACATAATAAATTCTGTTTAGCAGTCATGTAAACTTGATATGTGAAATAATGAAATGTATAATTGCTCATATGTTCACCAAGTTCCTTCGTAAACTGGTAGGAAATGTTAAAACAATGTAAAATAGAAATTGCATTCACATGAGTATGTGTGTCCATGCTCATTGCTTTTGTTTGTTTTAGCTGCCAAACAATAGAATTAAGTAGTTATAATGTATTATTACCTTAAACTTGTCCAAAATGGTATTTTATAACCCCATTTTCGAATACATTTAATATTTAACAAATAATCAATACCTTCGAGTAGTTTATCGTCTGATTTACCACGGTTTAGAGTTCAGATGCGTAGGAATTGAAAGTTTAAATACCGAAGCATCTGAACGACGAACCGTGGTAAATTAGACGATAAATCACAAGAAGGCCTTGATTGTTTTTATTCTGACATGGTCATTGATAAATTTTAATAAATATTATGCTGGACTTCATTTACGCGAGGAGTAATGTATCGGACGTCATGTGGTAATTTGACGTCATAATTGACGTCATATTGCTCTCGCGCGTCAACGTTGTTTATAGCAGAATATACAGACCTTGATTTTCTTCCTTGTTTAACTGGAAATCAAATCAAGCCATGTTAGAATTTGATTTAATGAATGACAATTATACATGATTACCATTTTGCATATTCATAGAGAAAAGTAATAATATGAGAATAAAAATGTCTCTTGAACGTTTAAGTTTCTACAGTGACACTTACAGAAGTTCTGAACTTCGACGGAATACCGTGCACTCAATGTATAACAATATATGAAGTAAATAATAGTAAGTCATAGTGAAACCAATTTTAAATCTACTAATACATCAGTTTTGTTGTATATCACAGCGCCGGTGTAGGACGTACAGGGACATTTATAGCTGTTGATTACTTGTTACAACATATCAGAGATCATGACGAGGTTGACATATTCAGTCTTGTCCTAGAAATGAGGAACCATAGGCTCAATATGGTACAGACCGAGGTAAAGATTGTTTGTTTCATTATATCAAATAACATTGCAAGACTGATCTATTCAAGCTTCTCCTAGAAATGAGGAACCACAGACTCAGTATTGTACAGACAGAGGTAAAGATTGTTTGTTTCATTATATCAAATATCGTTGCAAGACTGATCTATTCAAGCTTGTCCTAGAAATGGAGACCCGCAGACTCGATTTGGTACAGCCAGAGGTAAAGATAAGTTGTTAGTATTGCATTATCTCAGATATCACACGGTTGATATATTCAGTTTTGTCCTAGAAATGAGGAACCACAGACTCAGTATTGTACAGACCGAGGTTAAGATTGTTTGTTTCATTATATCAAATATCGTTGCAAGACTGATCTATTCAAGCTTGTCCTAGAAATGGAGACCCGCAGACTCGATTTGGTACAGCCAGAGGTAAAGATAAGTTGTTAGTATTGCATTATCTCAGATATTACACGGTTGATATATTCAGTTCTGTCCTAGAAATTAGGAACCATTGATTTAGCATGTTACAATCAGAGGTAATGCTAGCTGTTTCATTATATCAGAGATCACGATTAGGTAATGCACATTCAGTCTTGTCTTTCAAATGTGGAACAATAGCCTGAGCATAGCAAAGACGGAGATACTACATACGAAATATTAGGATAAGGTTGATTGTGCAAACTTGTCCTAACATGCTGAACATTATACAGAGAAAGGTGAGGATTTCTTGTAGCAACAGATCAGAGATCCCGACAGATTTGCCCTTTCAACCTAGTCAGAGAAATAATGAATCATAGCATGAACATGGCATAGGCAGAGGTAAAATAATCAATCAGATATCGAAATGAGGTTGACATAGTAATTTTGTCATAGAAATGAGGAATATATCATTTGACCTTGGCTGTTGAATGAGGAATCATAGACTGAATATGACACTAACAGTGAAAACTAAAACTTATACTGTAGAAGCATATTTGAGACCATAACTGAGGAGGTTAATATATACAACCTTGTCCTAGTAATTAGAAACCAGATACCAGACTGATATGGTACAGAAACGGATAAGGTGAACTTTTTACAATATACAACGAAAACGGCATTTATTGTCCGAGAAGTAAGGAACAATAGGTTGAATATGGTGTAAAGAGAGGTGGGGAGTTATTGCAACATATTAAAAAGATTAAGACGAGGTTGATATATTTAATCTTGTTCTTGTCTAAGAAATGAGAAACCATAGGCTCAGTATAACATTGACAAAGATAAGACAAAGTTTTACATCATTGAGATATGTTTTTGTTTTATTTAACGTCGCACCGACACATGAGATATAAGTACACTCAACAAAATTCCTAATTGGTCAGTTTATATTGTATTACTATTTTGTTAATAATGCATGTATTCACACGAAATTTCACATACCGACATTTGAATAGGTACTGCAGCTAATTTTTGATTTATTTTTGGCAACTCAAAGCCAAAGTAACCGCATTAGGCGTTTTGACTAACGTTACATATTTTGTACGTGCAGGGCATGTGCTCCAACATGCACGTGTTCGTTTACACTTTTGACATTACTGATGAAAGTCCTACTAGAAAAACACATATCATGGTGAAATTGACACAAAAGCATCGCGATCGAGCTGTCGGAATGTTGCTAGCCGGGACACATTTACGACACGTGTGTAATTATTTTTGTAATTTCAAAAGAATTTTGATATAATTTGTTTGTAGCTGTTACTTTGATGGTTATTTTCATTTTTAACCTTATTTCCGTTTACAAGAACCTTCAATCGTTGGTTATCTACCATCCGCGCTGTTCTGACAAAATTTAACGCAAGGACAATTCATTGAAGTGACCGATTTTGAATTTTGTTGTAAAATTCTGACAGCCCGGGTGCGTTGCTCTTGTGTCAATTTCACAATGATATGTGTTTTTCTAGTAGGACTTTCGTCAGTAATGCCAAAAATGTTCACTAACAAGTGCATATTGGTGCGCATGCCCTGCACGTGCAAAATATGCAATATTGATCAAAACGCCTAATGCGGTTACGCTGGTCGTGAGTCGGCCAAAAATAAATCAATAATTAGCTGCAGTACATATTCAAATGTCGGTATGTGAAATTTCTTGTAAATACATGCATTATTAACAAAATAGTTATACAATATAAACTGACCAATTAGGAATTTTGTTAAGTGTACTTCTCCTAAAATGAGTGTCCATTAATTCAGTATAACAATGCATGTGAAAGATAAAAGAATTAATACAACATAAAAGAGACCTGCTGTAAGAATTGCACGTTATAACGTATCAAAGTGATATTTTAATATATCTATGACCTATTTATCAATGTATACATTTGCCTTGACTCAAAAAAGAGATCTTGTAGTGAAAGTATAAATTGTATGTTTAAAGGATCAATATGTTTACATCCACGAGTGCCTGAAAGCATTTATTACAACTGATGAAGAGGAAGAAGACGAAGATGAAGATGAACGTATGCAAATTTTGATATTTTTTTCAAATATGTATTTGTCTTAGAAAAAGTAAGCTATTTATAGTATTCCACCGACATTTGCTACTAAACGTTGGTGTCATAATAAATGAATAATTATAAACCGTTGTTTGTATGAAGACACAATTGCTTACCTTAGCGACAAGTTCTTTTTATGATTGAAGTCCAGCAATGTATTTGAGGGAGATTTATGTACATAAGTTTAATTTAAAGACACATGGGAAATAAAATGGTGTTTAAGATATCTGTTTACACTTCTGTTAGTGCAGAGTGAGATTATAAAATAAAAATAATGAAATTAGGAATAAATGGTGAAGAAACGGGAAAAAGCAGTGTGACTGTTGCGTTTTGGACAGAAAATTGCATTATCACCCTTATAATATCTATCGTAGTTTAGCCACGTCTGTGTTATAATTGATGTTATCATATACGGTACTATAAATAGTAACAAAAATGTCGTTTAAAACGGTCATTACGGCCTCTATTGACAAAGCTATAATGACGCAGTGTGCCTCGATGCCATAATCATAATGGCCCCGGGTAACCGGAACGTCAGCGCGTTCTGACGTTGACGTCATGTAGCAACTATCATTATGGCGGGTGAAAGGGTGTTGAATCATTTTCAGATCGATTGTCAAATTGTCATGTCATTTTGATGAAAAAACAATCGATACAAATGATGCTTAGGCCCCGTACGTTTGTAGAAAATGTATATGAAATGAAAATACCAAGATGAAAAAGGTATCTAATGAAAAGGGCAATGTTCGGCTGGTTGTGCCCTTCCATCCATAATGGCACACCTACTTCATAATGGTCCTCGGGCTAAAACCCTCGGGCAATTATGACACTAGGTGTGCCATTATGTCAAGAAGGAACAACCAAGCTGTATATTAACCCCTTAATTAATCTACTTTTTAAAACGCAGTATTGTGATCAGTGAGTAACATCACACTATTTAGATATTTTCAGGTTCTAGTTTTCATACTAGTGAAATACTAAGAAAGTACATGAAAGGGGGATATAACACAATGAGAGGTCACTGCGCAAATACAATGTGTACTAGAATAAGGACGCTTCTTTGTAATCGTGTATTCTGTAAAAAAAATAAGGATCAGAAAAAAAGATTACTTTCGAAAGAAACTGACGTTATATGTCCTATAACTGAAAAGTCAGCTGCGGCAAAATTTAATAATGATGTTATTTCAAATGGTTTGCAGAAGTTTGGCATGTTTTAGCTAGATTTGCATTTGATGATGACATATTGTAAGAAAATGTCTTTTAAAGACATTTTAGAGCTGAGCGCAAAACTAGTGTATCTTGTTCTTCTTTTATATACAGTTATAACAGGTTCGCACTCAGTCCACGAAATTTAAAGACTTGAATGGAACATGACTGTTTAACATCAGTAAATTGCATAACATGAACTTTACATGTTTGCAATACTATATTGTCAAGGATGCTGCTGCGACAATGTATAAGAAAATATAATACGTGTATTAGTTTCTCAAAACTTGTCTTTCTGTTGTAGATGTTTATGTGAATACATCATTCGGAGCGCAAGAAGAAAATATCTATGAAAATTCAGGATATCAGAAGGATTGAGGAGCGTAACAAGGGCATATTATCAACTAGATATGCTGTATACATTTGTGCTACATTATTATATGTGAAATATGTTTTTGACAGACGTCACATTCTACATTGCCTTATCTGACACTATACAATTATTGTGCGCTAGAGAGCTTATAGGGACCTTATAGAGTAACCTATACACAGTTCACAAGTATTCTTCTATAGTTCCTTCCTGACCAGTTACATAAATATGTCATTATGTGATGACCATGTTCTAATCTGTCAAAGTCGTAAATATATATAACATCAGTCTATCTTAACATGCGTTGAAACTTTTTTCATTGATATCTTGACCTTTACCTTCTATTCCCTACATTTTCATGGTATATATAGCTCATGGTGTTAGGAAGTAAAATTCACAGATTGCATAATTCACTGAAAATAAGTCCATTTTCTTTCAAGTGTTACATATCAAATCAAACATATAATCGGACAGAAAATATTGCATTTCCAATCAAGTTTCATCCAATTTGTTTAAGAAATACTATTTGTTGCGTCTTTTCTCATTTTCAAATGCTAACGCACATTCATACCAACATTCATTAACTTGCGTTTATTATGTGTTGTGTAACTACGATAGCATCATAGAATACATTCTTATTGATACTGCAATTAATTTCGTACAGTTTTATCGTCTGCTGTAAATAATTATGCTAAATGCAAATTGACATAGTAATGTCTTTGATGACGTATTTACTTTTTCTTGCCAAAATAGTATAAAGTCAGTGTTATAGCGAGATACAATTTGAATATTATATAACCATTCTTTTATATATACCCTTAATAAATTTCCTTACTCGGTCTTTTCTGTTGTCTTAGAAGCATCCCAAAACTTGGCATATGTTTATAAAATTGCCAATGTCACACAGAAATTTCATCAAATGGTTTTATCAATTTTAAGTAAAAATCCATTTTTTTTTTGTTTTGTTTTGTTTGTATTTTATTTTGTCTTTTTAAAGGGTCATATAAACACAAATCATATCTCTGTATGAGGGCGCCTACACGACATGTTTATACCCGCCAAGACTAAAAGTTGACAGATAAATGTGTTCTGTCGGCGCCCTCTAAACGTCGAGTTTTAGCGTAAAATGTGTCGTGTTTTCGCCCCGCCGACACGACAACACGAAAACTCGACAAATTAGGTTTTTGTCGAATTATTGTGTTTCGTGTTGTCGTGTTTTTGCCCCGCCAACTCGTAATGACAGAAATCAGCCACCATAATTATGCGATATATCATATCATGAGCACTTCGCAGTACTTGAGGAAAGTCACCCACTGACCTACGTTATCAATTACTGTGACGAAACAAAGACAAAAAATCTTATCAAAAGCCTGTAAAGTGATGGATTAGATTTGATTTGCAGGCAGTTTGCAGAAAAAGCTGAAAAACAGTTAATATACGAATTGCTATTGAACCTGAGATGCCACTCTGTATAATTCTTTCCACAATCGATGAAAAAATATAAGTGTCCTATATGACTGCCTGTGTGAGACAGGTTTTCCCCAAACCCTATTTAAACACCTGCCATACTTACGTAGTCGTGCTGAATAATTTTTCTTGCCTACCGTTGGGTTTATTGCAATATTTTCAAAGATATTATAAATCAGAAATCGTTCATACTCTATTACGTCTTAATAAGATTTCAGATTATGACGTCCATATATGCACGTGTAGCTTATATTTTCCCAATGGAAAGATCCCTAGAAAAAAGATGTGTTCTCCTACCCGCATAACTTTGTATTTTTGATAGGCAAGAAATAATGTGTAGAACTGGTAATTCATCTGCAGAACAAAAGTACAAACAATAGCCTGATAAAATTTGTTAGTTCGAGTGCTTTAAACAATAAGAAAAAAAATTAAAACACAAATCAATCTGAAATTGCTGAAATTAAATTTGAATAGAGTAAAAACCACAAGAAAGTGTTTGCAGAGCTTTGTGCTCCCGAAGATTACGAATTTACCATAAAATACAGGCGTAGAACACAGAACGTAGATGCAGATGTTCTTTCTCGAAAGTATAAACACAGTATAATACTTCGACTGAAAAAGACGTTATAAGTTCGCCAACTCCTCTAGCCTACAGTATACTTACACCTGAGCAATTACCTAAAGTAGAATTGACAACATCTATTGAAACCCTGAAGATCTGGTTACACCCGAGTCTCTATCTTTTAAAGACTTGAAGACAGCACTTCATGACGACAACATCATATCACAGGTATATACTCACCTAAAGGAAGAACCAGGTGATTCCCTAAGCGATCCTCCTCAACAGATCCTGGTGTCACTTACGTGATTGGGACAAATCAGTAATTCGAGGCAATGTCATTTATCGTTTTGGAATCCTCAACGAGTCGAAGTACATGCAGCTCGTCTTACCTACAAATACTCTGGAAGAAATATGCACTCCATGAAAACCTATGTCATCAAAGTCGGGATCGGACGATTGCTTATTACGTCAACGATTCTACTGGCCAACATAGAATAAATACGTAGATTCAAAGTTGAAAGATTCAATTCTACATTCATAATTTGTTAAATATGCTAAGTACACTAGAAAAACACGAGAAGGCAGATTGGAATTCTCATGTAGCTTCACTCGTCCACGCCTACAAGGTGTCTATCCATGACAGCACTTGATTCTCACCGTATTTTTAAATGTTTGTATGTCCCCCAAAAGTAGCCCTTGATGCCTTTTTTGGATTATCTTCTGATGTTGACAACAGCAAGACGTCAGAAAGCTTAAGGAACGCCTAACACATGCATATATAGAAAAGTAGAGGAAACTGCAAGATATATACCAGAGGATGAAAAAACGATATGACAGGAGAGCGAAATCGAGTACCATAGTTCCTGTTCACCTCGTTTTGGTTGGAAATGTTATTCTTTGTGGCAAAGAACAATTTCTAGACAAACCAAACCGCTTCATCGAAATCTGCTACTTCCATTAGGAAAGTAGGAAAATAAGTCATACTTATGGAGCCTGAAAATGACAAGAATCAGTCGGGCATGTATATAAAGCTGCATCGAAACTGATCTCCTTGGTGTAATGGACTTGCTGTGGCATGTGAGCTTTCGTTTTTATTGCTAGGCGCTTTGTCGTAATTGGTCTGGTACATTGTGGTGATGATTTAGTTCGTATAAATTATCTCTGTTATATAATTTCAGACCTTTTAGTGTATATTAACATACACTCACATTGCTGAAATTATAGGGACGGAAACAGAGTGAGAGAAATAGATAGAGAGAGAGGGGGAGGGGGGGGGGGGGGGGGGGGGGAGAGAGAGAGAGAAAGCAACGTAGTAGTTGTGTTTCGTGTGATGAACAGTGAATAAATTATCTTATGTAATATTTTCAACTGAAAAATATGGTGTCGATTGCGAACATGTAATTTGTGCATCACTGAAAAAATATGGGATTACATTTGAAGCGCGGATCGTATTCAAAATTGTCATGTTGGATTTAGTCCATTTGAAACATACATAATTACCTCCTGCACACACTAACATTTTAAAATATATATACATTTTCATTTGTTCACTATATGATACTGTTACGACTCAGGGGTCTTGTGGAGAAGGGTAGGCTAGGCGTACTGAAGAACTCAGGGTAAACTTTACTCAAGTAATCGGACAGGCTAACAGGGTATAGCCTTGATTCAGTGTACCGTAAAACTAACTAATTAAACCAGAGAAACTACAAGGCTAAGGATAACAGTTAATGAAGTTTTGATGATTAAAGCCTGTCAGTATAAATACAAACTTGTCAAATAAAATTAAGACCGTTCCGGCTTTCCATAGTTTAATGGTAGCGAAGCGAGTTACAACGAATTTAAAATGTATCACAAAACAATACTGGGTTCTCTCACAACTACAAAATGCAAGATTTAATACACATCTCCTTTTAGATTAATCTATTTATCACTGATCCGGCGTGCCATAAGTTGTAAATATTGACGCGGATATAAAGACAATTTTCAGCAACAGGAATTCCTTCTATTAGATATGACAATTTATAATCTCAGTATTTGAGACAAATCTATTAATAGACTTTATATAATGAATATGTAAATACATCTGTGCAAATAAAACATGTTACTAAAATGTGTCTGTAGGACACAGGGTGTGCCCCCACTGGTACATGTGTCACAAATAAGGGGCAATAATTCAAATGTTTGCAGTTTTAAGGGGATATAACCTCAACAAACATTTTATTAAAAGGATTCATTATTCTAGGCCATATACTTTTTGAGCTATGAGCATCACAAACATAAAATCCACTTTTTGCTACATTTGTATTTCAAGTGCCATAACTCTGTAATAAACGCTAAGATTCCCAAGAAGAATGCCAAGTGTGCAAGGTCACATCATGATAAAGACTCTAGCAAGGTTTCATGAATTTACATCAAATACTTTTAGCTAGGAACATTATGTAATGAAAATGTGCATTTTGAGCTCAGGTGAGCTATTGTGACTAGTCATTGTCCGGCGTCCGCCGGCGTCCGTGGTGCGTCGTGGGTCGTCCATCAACATCTGCCTTTTGAACACTCTAGAGGCTACATTAATTTTGTGACCCAATCTTTATGAAACTTGGTCAGAATGTTAGTCTTGATGATTTCAAGGTCAAGTTCGAAACTGGGTCATGTGGGATCAAAAACTAGGTCAGTAGGTCAGATCTAAAGAAAAGCTTGTGAACATTCTATTTATTTATTTATTTTGTTGGGTTTAACGTCGCACCGACACAATTTATGGTCATATGGCGACTTTCCAGCTTTAATGGTGGAGGAAGACCCCAGGTGCCCCTCCGTGCACTATTTCATCACGAGCGGGCACCTGGGTAGAACCACCGACCTTCCGTAAGCCAGCTGGATGGCTTCCTCACGTTAAGAATTCTACGCCCCAAATGAGGTTTCGAACCCACATCGATGAGGGGCAAATGGTTTGAAGTAAACGACTCTAACCACTCGGCCACGGAGGCCCCTGTGAACATTCTAGAGACCACATATCTGACCCAAACTTTATGAAACTAGGCCAGAGTGTTTGTCTTGATAATCTCTAGGTCAAGTTTGAAACTGGATCATGTCGAATCAAAAATTAGGTCAGTAGGTCATATCAATGGAAAAGATTGTGAACACTCTAGATACCACATTTGTGACCTAATCTTTATAAAACTTGGTCAGAATGTTAGTCTTAATAATTTCTAGGTCAAGTTCGAAACTGAATTATGTGGGGTCAAAAACTAGGTCAGTAGGTCAGATCAAAGGAAAACATTGTGAACACTCTAAAGACTACATTTTTGACCCAATCTTTATAAAACTTGATCAGAATGTTTTTTCTTGGTGCTCTCTATGTCAAGTTCGAAACTGAGTTATGTTGGGTCAAAAAATAGGTCAGTAGGTTAGATCAAAGGAAAAGATTGTAAACACTATAGAGACTACATTTGTGACCCAATCTTTATGAAACTTGGTCAGAATGTTAGTCCTGATTATTTCTAAGCCAGGATTGAAACTAGGTCATGTGGATTCAAAAACTAGGTCAGTAGGTTAGATAATAAATAGCTTTTGAACACTCTAGAGGCCACATTTGTGACCCAACCTTTATGAAACTTGATCAGAATGTTAGTCTTGATGATCTCTAGGTCAAGTTTGAAACTGGGTTATGTGGGGTTAAAAAATAGGTCATTAGGTTAGATCAAAGGAAAAGATTGTGAACACTGTAGAGACCGCGTTTGTGACCCAATCTTTAGGAATCTTGGTCAGAATATTAGTCTTGATGATGTCTAGGTCTAGTTTGAATCTGGGTCATATTGAATAAAAAACTAAGTCAGTAGGTTAGATCAATGGAAAAGATTGTGAACACTCTAGAGACCACATTTGTAACCCGATCGTTATGAAACTTTGTCAGAATGTTAGTCTTAATAATTTTTAGTGAAGTTCGAAACTGAAAGATGTGGGGTCAAAAACTAGATCAGTAAGTCAGATCAAAGGAACAGATTGTGAACACCCTAAAGATCACATTTGTGACCCAATCTTAATGAAACTTGGTGAAAATGTTTATCTTGGTGATTTCTAGGTCAAGTTTAAAACTGAGTCATTTTGGGTCAAAAACAAGGTCACCCGGTCAAATCAAATGAAAAGATTGTGAACACTCTAGAGGCCACAGTTGTGAACCAATATTTATGAAACTTAGTCAGAAAGTTTGTCTTGGTGATTTCTAGGTCAAGTTTGAATCTTGGTTATGTGAGGTCAAAACTAGGTCACCTGGTCAAATCAAAGGAAAAGCTTGTGAACACTATATAGCGGCCACAGTTGTAACTTAATCTTTATGAAACAGGGTCAGAATGTTTGTCTTAATCATTTCCAACTCAAGTTTGGATCTGGGTCATGTGGGGTCAAAAACTAGGTCACTAGGTCAGATCAAAGGAAAATCATTTCAACACACTTGAGACCATAATTTAAGTTTGAAACTCATGAGAATTAGTCAGATTGTTTGTTTTGTTAATCTATAGGTCAAGTTCGAATCTGGCTCATGTGGGGTCAAAAATTAGGTCAATTCAAAGGAAAAGCTTGTGAAAACTCAAGCAAGGTTCCCAGGAAGCACAGTGACGTTGTGACAATGTTGTTACAACGTTGTGCTGTACGTTGTGACAACGTTAAAAACAACGTTGTGACAACGTAAAAGTGTGGAGTCGTGTCAACGTTGCGACAACGTTGTGGCATAACGTTGTGTTGCGGTCAGATACAACGTTGTGACAACGTAAAAATGTGGAGTCGTATTAACGTTGTGACAACGTTGTTGGTTAACGTTGTGAAACCACCAAAATACAACCTACTTTTGACAGCTCATGTTTAAATAAATAAGCAAAACAAAATTTCAATTACATATTTTAATTCAAGATCTAATTATAAAAATTACTAAAATATTCGTTAAAGTTCCGAAACAACGAAAGTAATCCCTTAAGCAGTATATGGGAATACTGCACCCCTTGATCTAATACAATATAGTTTAAAGCATACGTAACAATTATTTAAATCCATCAAATACAAAAAACTTATGTAGTTTAACAATAACGATAATTCAAGTCCAAAATTATAAAAAGATTATGTAGTTTAACGATAACGATAATTCAATTTAATTAAATACAAAAAGCTTATGTAGTTTAACGATAACAAAATCTAATACAATGACATGCCCACAGGAACAAGGTAAATACGGACTTCATGAGCTGCAAGTTCGGCAAAGGTGAACTAGAAGATGATTTTGAAGAGAAATGCATGTCTCCCCAAATGCATAGTCGTAGAGACAAGAAGTCAATAGGAGACAGGAGCAAAAGTCAAAGAGACAATGATGTTGGCTGCAAAAGCGATCATCTACTTGGCATGTCCAATCATCCGACTAAGTTTCAAAATTCTGGGAATTGTTTCTTATGTTCAGGTCCAGTGACCCCCAAAATAAATAGGGGTCATAAACTCTGCATGTGCAATCATCCTATTAAGTTTTAACATTCTGGGTAAAGTGGTTCTCAAGTTACTGATTGAAAAAAAAACATCTATGTTGTACCACAGAAAAGTGGTCTTGGTTTTTCCATTTTGTCAATTATAAAAAAGTTACAATGTAAGTTATTTATAGTAACAACTAAGGGAAGTTAATCTTTAAAAAAAATCCCCACCCCCAAAATAAAATTGCAAGTCCACACAAAAATCTTACCAGGTAGAGACAGGTCAAAATACATCTCAGAATTGGATGTACCATGCATGTTGCACTACAGAAAAGTGATCTCGATTTTTCCCTACGAATAGTAATGAAAAAGTTGCAATATAAGCTATTTATAGTAACAACAAAGGGAAGTAATTCTAAAGAAGGGACCTGCGCATAACACTCCGTCTCATGATGGTGTACAATTGTGCCAAGTTACATCAAAATCCCTCTATGCATGAAGAAGAAATGCTTCGGACAAAGTTATTCTTGTATCTGAACTTTAGCCTCTAAGTGTGACCTTGACCTTAGACCTAGGGACCTAGTTCTTGTGCATGACACTCTGTCTCGTGGTGGTCAATATTTGTGCCAAGTAATATCAAAATCCCTCCATGCATGAAGAAGAAATGCTCCGAACAAAGTTTTCATTCTTGTATCCTTTGACCTCTAATTGTGACCTTGACCTTAGACCTAGGGACCTGGTTCTTGTGCTTGACACTCCATCTCATGATGGTGAACAATTGTGCCAAAGTCCATCAAAATTCATCCATGCATGAAGAAGAAATGCTCCGGACAAAGTCATTATTGAATTTAACCTTTGACCTCTGTGACCTTGACCTTTGAGATAGGAACCTGCGGTTTGCGCATGACACTCCGTCTCACTGAGGTTAACATTCATGCCAAATATAACGAGATTACTCCATGCATGTCAAAGTTACAGTCCGGACAATCAAATCCGGACACACGAACGCACGGATGCACATACACTGAACAGCCTAGTGACCTGATTCTTGCGCATGACACTCCGTCTCATGATGGTGAGCAACTGTGCCAAGTTTCATCAAAATCCCTCCATGCATGAAGAAGATATGCTCAGGACGTCACTTGCCGGCCCGCAAGAGGCATTCCCATAATACGTCCAATTTTTCAAACGGGCGTATAAAAAGGGCAATAATTCTTAGAAAATGATCCTTGATAGAGTTACCTCCTCTTGTCTAACAAATTGGGTCATCACAATAAATTATGTCTAGTATCATGTCAATACCTATGATAAGATATTGGGTAATTGGATTGAAAAAAAAAACTGAAAATTTAAGGTCGAAAAAGGGCAATAGCTCAACAAAAAAAATCATTGAAAGTCACCTAGTCAACAGAATGAGGTCACCACTGTAAAGAAGAAAAATACCTTGTTACACTGTATTGAGAAATTGGAGACTGACAGACAGTAAGAGGTATTAACTCTGTAAAAACAAATCACAGGGTTACCTGCATTGCAATGAATAAAATGTGTAAAAGTGAACAGGTTTTCCAAGTTTCAAATGGTTACCTTTGACAGTTTTTGAGAAAAACAAAATTTAAGTGACGCAGACGATCAATAATTTGATTTTCTGATAAAAGATAGTAAAAGAATAAACAATGTGTTAGAATCAACTCTCTTTTGACCTTTGACCAAAGTGTGACCATGGTTATATCAACTTATATGGATGCGACTTGTGTGCAACAAATCAGAGTGAAGATTTGCGACAACAAATTTGAAATTCCCTAAGGGGTCTCAACAACAAGAGCTGTCCGTAAGACAGCGCGCTCCACTATTCGGCGATTTGACAGTAAAATGAATATATGTCTCAATAGGAGACCTCTACTTTAAAAGGAAGATACATCAAGGTGCATAATTCTGTCAAGAACACATATTAGAGTTATTGGGATTGCTACCACACATGCAGATGGTGATGATAAAGTGAAGGATCTATCTTTTAAAGTACCAAAGGTATGTCTATAAACGAAGCTTTCCAAAAAAATTAACATGAAAATAATTCCAAGTATAACAAGTTTGTGACCTTAACCTAAGTATAACACCTTGGTGACCTTGACCTTGGGTATAATGGGCCCACCCTCTGTACATACTTTGTTTGTATGCTGGACAATGTTTATGTAAAGTTACAGAAAGATATAAGCAATAATAACAAAGCTATGACAGAAAAACAAAGGTTGCCGAAAAACTTATCCTTAAAAATAACCCAAGACGTCACTATAACACCTTGGTGACATTGACCTTGGGTATAATGGACCCAGCCCCTACACATACTTTGTTTGTATACTGGACAATGTTTATGTGAAGTTATAGTAAGATATAAGCAATAGTAACAAAGATATGACAGAAAATCAAAGGTTGCCAAAAAACTTTAACCTTAAAAATAACCTAAGTATAACACATTGGTGACCTTGACCTTTGTATAAATGGCCCAGCCCCTGTACATACTTTGTTTGTACACTGGGCAATGTTTATGTGAAGTTACAGTAAGATATAAGCAATAGTAACAAAGATATGACAGAAAAACAAAGGTTGCAGAAAAACTTTAACCAAGAAGCCATGCCGAGCTGACGCCAGGGCGAGTAGAACAGCTCCCCTTTTCTCTGAATAGCGGAGCTAAAAAAATCAACATGAAAAGCTTATCTGAGCCTTTATCCATAAAGCATCTTGGCAAAATTTTCTATTTAGTTCAGGTTTTTTTTTTTACTTGATGTTTTTCCTTACCCTGTTTATTTTCAATATTAAAGGGAGTTCAGTCATTTTAACTTTACTCTTCAGAGTACTCAGTATAATCAAAGAACTATAAAATACACAGAATGGCAACTGGAGAGAGTCTTGCGTCAGTTCGTGTTAGCGCGTTATATTATTTCAAAGTGTTTGCCGATTTGATCAGTCGTGATCAAATCAACAGATGCTTACTGAAGTATTACACTGGCGGTACAGCTGGTGTAACATTAAATATTGACCCCATTGATCAAAATTTAATGTTGAAATGTTGGTGGGGCCATTTCTCAACGTTGAAAAAGGATCTTTTGATCAAAATTTAATGTTGAAATGTTGACGGGGTCAATTCTCAACGTTGAAAAAGGACCCTTTGATCAAAATTTGATGTTGAAATGTTGACGGGGTCAATTCTCAACGTTGAAAAGGATCTATGGGGTCAATTTTCAACGTGGTCAGTATTTAATGTTACACTGGAGCGTAATAAACCGAATAGAGTCCATTTTTCAACAACTGTTGATTTCTCAGACTTCCAATCAAAAATTCATTGCTTTCCTGTGTAGAAAATATCAATAACATTATTAAAAAAGTACCATTAGCATTATACACAAACGATCAAGTTTTCTTATTTCAAAGCGTTTGCTGACTTGATCAATTGTGATCAGATATGCTTACTAAAAGGAGATCTCATTCAGTTGCCATATGATGTTGACGAGATTTGCTCTATACGCCTTTCAAGTTGCCAATCTATTTTTCTTTGGTATAATATACAAGTTTGTAGTCATGCTGTGAAATATTTAAAGAGCGTGAAAGGTTTTGACTTAATTGAAGAATATTAAGTTCTAGATAATTTTTTGAGAATCGTACCAATTAAGGTATTCGCCACCTCTCCGTGTCAACAGGCCTGAAGATTGACAAAGAAACATGAGATAGCTTTCAGATTTGAATTGGTTTTACTATGTATAACATACTTAAATATTTACATCGTGCAAGTCTTGGTATCTACATGCATTTGTACCACCTCTCCTAATCTATCCTACTTGGCATGAGGATCGTAACATTTAAGGTATTCGCCACCTCTCCATGTAAACAGGCCTGAGGATTGACAAAGAAACACCAGATATCTTTCAGATTTGAATTGGTTTTTACTACGTATGACAAACTTAGGTATTTACATCCTGCAAGTCTTGGTATCTACATGCATTTGTACCACCTCTCCTGTCCTACTTGGCATTTGGTTCGAACCATTTAAGGTATTTGCCACCTCTCCATGTAAACAGGCCTGAGGATTGACAAAGAAACATGAGATAGCTTTCGGATTTGAATTGAATTGGGTTTTTCGGCGACGCCGTCTAAATTCGTTTTCGTTACCTATGCCACGTGACTTCAGTTTGCAAATCAAACTACTTGATAACGCATTATAGATAATTTATCAAAATGGAAGATTTATGCAACTCTGTGCCTGATTGGACGAGAGTGTCAATTTCTTTCACTCTGTTGATTGTGCTACGCTGAGTGAAATGTAGACAAAGCGTTTATCCTACACGACGCTGTTCACAGTTTTAAAGCTAACTTTGGCTCAGTATATTTAGCAAGAATATTGATATATCTCAAAATGATAAGTAAGTTTAATAAATATGATAAAAACCTGTTCAAATACCAACACATATCAAATTAAAGAAAGAGCTGAATACGGTCTGCGTATCACACGAATAAGGGTGTGATAAGTGTCTTTTATGTAGAGAAGTGCTTTTTAAAAGATTTCCTTGTTACAATTGTCGTCTGTATATGAAAAGGTTTCTTGCTTTTGTGACTTATTCAGATTGCATATTAAAATGAGTACTTGTTTGCTTTGATATATTTGTTATAAATTATTTAACTGATTTATTATATATGAATACTTTTCTTTAGTATGGTATGCAAATATTGAACTCAGTTGAAATCTGTTATATTATATATATACTATATAATGACTGAGTCTCATCACACTGAAATGAAGGTACGCTGCATACAGTTTATTTATGTGATATGACTACGGTCAAACTTTGCTTATAAAACAGAAATATTGAAATAATTACAATTGTATGTTTTGCTTGACCTTCACTTTTTTATAGGTGTGACGTAATTGTCCAGCGAATATGCTATTTAAAGCGGGATCAGTTGGCCTACTTTAGAAAAAAATAAAAATAATAAATAAAAAAATCCTTTAATTGATTTTTTCTCATGTATTCTAATCAAACTTGATTTTTGTAGCATCTTTATTAGGCCCGCAGCCAACTTTGTTCATCTGGGACATTTGACCCCTTTTAGCCCGCTAGAGCTAAAACTAGAAATGCCTTTATACAGCGTCTCATGAACAGCTTGGTGGATCTTTGTCATACTTGGTCTGGAGCATCATTATAAGGTCCTCTTCCAAATTTATTTATATAGAAACTTGGGTCCTATTAGGGACCACTATAGCTAAAAGTAGATATGCCTTTCTTCGCATTAACCACTAAAATGTAATGGATTTTTATCAAACTCGATGTGTAACAATATCGTAAGGTCTCCTGCTATTTTGTTACAAATGGGGATAGGGCCCAATTTAGCTAAAAATATAAACACGTTTAATGATCTCTTCTCATGAACCGCTTCATGAATCTTCATCAACTACTGCTGTAATTATTCGTCTAAGGATAAACGAAACAAAATTGCAACCCTACGAAACCTTTGCGAAAAATTAAAAGAGAACCATTTAAATTGTTAAAGTGCGGTGTTTAGTTTTGCAATTTGAAAAATGTTAGATGAAAGATGAATGTTAGATGAAAAATTCATAAACTTCTTTCCTTATTACAATTAGCCGACCATCATTTTTAAAGATATTTCTTGTTTTAACCTATACTGTGTTGGTGTGCCGTAAGACCCAAATAAATTAATTAGTTTTACTATATTGTATGAAGTACTTAAGTAATTACATCATGCAAGTCTTGGTATCTACATGCATTTGTACCATCTCTTCTCAGTCCTACTTTGCACAAGGATCATACCATTTAAGATACATTGTATTCGCCACCTCTCCATGTAAACAGGCCCGAGGATTGACAAGAGAAACATGTAATAGCTTTCAGACTTGAATTAGTTTACTATGACATACTAAGTAGTGACTAATCTTGGTATTTACATGCATTTGTACCACCACCTCTCCTGTCCTACTTGGCATGAGGATCGGACCAATTAAGGTATTCGCCACCTCTCCATGTAAACAGGCCTGAGGATTGACAAAGAAACACGAGATATCTTCCAGATTTGAATTGGTTTTACTATATGTATGACGTACTTAGGTATTTACATTATAAATGCAAGTGTTGGTATCTACATGCATATGTACCACCTCTCCTGTCCTACTTGGCATGAGGATCAAACCATTTTGGGTATCTGCCACCTCTCCATGTAAACAGGTCTGAGGATTGAAGTTTCGGTATTTACATGCATTTGTACGACCTCTCCTGTCCCACTTGGCATGAGAATCATACCATTTAAGGTGTTCGCCACCTCTCTATGTAAAAAGGCCTGAAGATTTTCAAAGAAACCTGACTTAGCTTTCACACTAGAATGAGTTTATAATATGACCTTAGTACTGATATGCAAGTCTTCGTATCTACATGCACGATTAAAAGTAAATCTGTAGTATGTATTCACACAAAGTTTCGTTTGCAGACGAGTATCGACATCTATATTTTTTTCAGTAAATAACAGGTATCATTACTTATTCGTTAGGAAATCTATTACCGGATGGTTAGAAAATCCTTGAGGATTTGCTAGCCGTCTGGTAAAGGGATCTCAGATCGGCTAAATCTCAGACTAGGCATTCGGTTACCCGGACGGCTAGACACATCCTTGTGTTAATTTTATTAATTCAATCAGGTTTTCTGAAAATTTATTTTCATAAGTACGCAGCTTATCTGAAGCTCTGATTTAATACTTATATAGTTAAAAATATAAATATAATCTGAAAAGTAGATCCCTTGGAAGCACCGAGAACAAAACAATCTTAACAAACAGTGAACATTGCAGACTCAGTTTGATTGATTCTGTTCATGAGCAGTTATGGATAATGCAACACTGCCCACGCCCCCTATCACTGGCTTAAGCAGTATTCAATCTTCAAATCTAAATGAGTTGAAATCAATGAACCCGAAGGACCAGAAAATATATCAACACTGAGAGGAAGACGGGGCGACTTTTTATGGCCGCCACACAGCACTTAACACCCGCTGTTGTGCTGCAAATATAATCTGAAAAGTAGATCCCGTGAAAGCACTGAAAGACTTCGAAACAGAAATTAAATAGTTGCGGACGCATTGGTCGAGAGGGCTAAGACGCTTTCCTACGGAGGTGAAGGCCCCTGGTTCGAATCTTGGCTACTCCCACTGTGGTGTGCCCTTCGGCAAGGCACTTAATCACGATTGTCTCAGTCGACCCAGCTGTAAATGGGTACCAGCAAATTGCAGGGGGTGAGGTATAATTGGTTTTAACTGTTCTTAATATAGGGTCGAAGAAAAGCTCTAGAGAGCTTATGTTAATTGTTTCACCAAGCGACGGTAAATAAAACTTACATTTACCTTTACCTGTGCTGAATATTATATGGAAAGTTTCTTGTTTAACATAAGTGGGTGGGGTATGGCAGCAATTTGCATTCGTTTTTTTTTCTTTACAGAAACTAGACTTTAGGGTTTTTACTGAATATATTTCATGTTGCTGTTAACGAACGCATATGTAGGCTATTTGATCTGCAACAAAATCTTGACTTGGCCCAAATCTTGGGATAACTTTGCGCCAAAATGAATTCAAGAATTATCAAGATAGATCTAGAGTATAAGTATTAATTTATATGTACTTACCTCAGTCTTACGTAAAACACCAGATATATCGATAGTTAATTGAAAGGAGATTTTATTCAGTTGTTCTAATGTGTAACAGTATCTCCGAAAGACAACAAAATTACTAACGGACTTTCGGCGCGCATGCAGATATTTAGGTGTCGGTACATCCGAATCAACGTTTCTTTTTAAGAAGGAGATACTCAAAGTAAATTTACGAAAAAATATTTAAGTTTAATGATATTACAGTATATTCGACAACTTAAATTGAAATAAACGAAATTATAATGGCAAAATATAGATTCGAACCTATCGCTACGAAGTCAGCTTTACATAATGAAATACTACAACAACAACAACAACAACAAAATATTGACAATAAAATAACCTAATTTATTTCAAGAAACAAGCTTACTTTTCAGAAGTTTGAAGTTCAGGTCATCAGTATTTCTGATGTACCCTCATAAATACATAATTTGCTTAAGCGTAGGTCCCAGGTATGATCGGGTGGGGGTGGGGTGGGGGGCAGGGGGCATGTTATCCTTCTAAAAATTGACACTCGCAGTAATATTTGGGAACTTGTACAGTATATTTCTCCTTTGAGCTGAACTGCTCTTTAGAAGAAGTTCAATTCTATCCGTAAATTTAAACATCATTCAGTCAATAACTTTAATTAAAGATTTGGTGTATTCATGTATCTGAATTACAATTTAGTCAAAACTGCAGGGTTAAACTTAGAATGCATAAGAAGGTTTTTTTGTGTGATTTTCTGTCAATATTGACAACTTTGAATTTTGGAAAATGTGAAAAAAATAAAGTGTTCCATCTGTATGAAATAATTGCTATAGATGTTTTTAATCTACATGCTTAATGTAATGAGTGAAAAATTTCATTTTAACTTTAGTTATGATTCAAATTGTAATTTTAATAGATCTCATACAACCAGTCTATAAATTTATACTGAAAAATCTTCAGATTTATGGATTGTAAATATATTTACAGAATGTCCATTAAAAAAAGAGAAAATTCTAGACCTGCATACAGCATATGCTGTGCAAATTACCTATATAATTGGCAATGTTTTGCGGCAGAAGGGAGTGGTGGTGTTGGAGACGAGGTTTCGGCTGCTTACCACGGAGACGTGGGTTTGAACCCTAATAATAGGTCATGACAGTTAACGTCCTCATTAAACGCCATTCCAAGGTTTTCCCGGATTCGGACTCGAAGCTTTATTCTTCACAATCGAACGAAAAAATAGTATATAAGGGAGTAGCAAAGCAGTTCTCGTATGAGGCAGTTGACAGCTGCTGAGCAGGCGACCTCGGTAGCTCCACAAGTAGGCAGGCTTTTCTAGGCAACTGTCAGTTTTGAATATACTTTCATAACTACTCTTTCACTGAAAATTGGCAACATTGTAAAAACGTTAATATAACGTTACCTTAACAACGTTGTGATTCAAACTTGAGTAAAACGTTGTGACAACGTTACTTAACAACGTTGTGACAATGTTACAGCACTGTTACGTACACAACGTTGTAGCCCAACGTTTGCACAACGTTGTACTAACGTTGTAGATTTTACAAGATTCAGATAAAAACTCAGTGTGTCTTTTTATAGGGTATTTTCAGTACATTCACACATTGCTTGCATAGGACTTTCTCCTATACATTTCAAATCACTATTTTGAATAGTTCTCGACGTTGTTACAATGTTGTCACAACGTTGTTACAACGTTGTCACAACGTTGTAAAATAACACAACTAACATACAACTAAAATACAACGTTGTCTTAACGTTGTGTGTTTGCTGGGTTTAATCAATCTATATGAAATACTTTTTGAGTTAGGCGCGTCACACGGTAAAATATGCATTTTTGACTATTTCAGGGGCCATAACTCTGGAAATAGGGAGCGGAGCCAGATGAAAAACAGAGGTGCGCAAGTTCATATAATGATAAGGTTTAATCAATTTATATTAAATACTTTTCCAGCTAGCCGTCGCAAGGTGTAGATATAGACCCTAAAATTTTCTATGATAGTGATACATTAAATAAAGTCTAGAAATTATTTCCAAGTCCTTTAAATAACCAAAAATGATTTCACAAATGTGAAGTTTATGATAGTTTTGTTAATATCAATAATATAAATTTTAATTTTTAATTTAAAGTTGT
>NW_026462113.1:0-78369 GCF_021730395.1 Mercenaria mercenaria | reverse complement strand
GATCCACGAAGAATGACAACTCTTGCCTTGGGCTAGAACTTATAAGCAGAGATATCCATTAGTTTACTTCCCTTGCAATTACACAATTGAGTGGAAAATGAAAACTGTTTTAGACACAATATCATACTTTCATTGCACAACAAAAACATTTAGGATTTATTCATTTGTGTTTGATTTGCCCCTCAAAACATGGTTCCTATGATTTGTCAACTTACATATGGTAAAAATTAACTTTTAACAAGCCAATAATAAAACGAAGTACCAGTAAGTTAATAATAGTGCAGATAATACAGTTTTGCTTGTATCAAAATGTCACAATAGAAGCACTTTTGTGATACAGAACGCCTGGTACGATTAGTAAAGGTGCAATTATATTGATCTCTATTTCCTATGCCTTCAAGGTGCAATTATGTATTTTTTACTATTTCAGGGACCATAACTCTGAAAATAGGGGATGGAGTCAGATGAAAAATAGGAGGTACGCAAGTTCATATCATGATAAAGACTCATGCAAGGTTTATCAACTTACATCAAAAAATTTTTGAGCTAGGCATGTCACGAACTTCGGACGGACTGACACACGGACGGACGCACGCACGCACGCACGCAAGGACGCACGGACAAGACCAAAATCTATATGCCCCCATCACTCATGGGGGCACAAAAATGTTGCTTAATGTTGTATCAAAAGTGCTTTTATAGACCTATAGCTTTTAATTACTTTAAATTTGCAGAGCAACTTTCTTATATCTATGTTCAGCATAGTTTCATTTTAATTAAAATCTATTAAAACAAGCCACACGTGGTCTGAGTGAGTGAGCTGAAGTTATCTGGCTCTTTTATAGTTTTCCTGAGAAAATGACCCCAAAAAGTCAACAAAACAGTCAAAATGGGTTATTTTTGTGTAAATTGACTAAATGGTCAAATTTTGGGGTAAATTGACCAAATGGTTAGTGACGACATCTGCATGTATAGAAGTATCCTTCTGAAAAGAGCGCGCGAATCTGAAGATTGTCCAAATGGTCCGCTAGTTCAAAGAAGAACGACTATAGCCAAAGAAAGCTGTGAAAGGTATGCTTCTGATTGCTACGCCTTACAGGACTTCATTAATAACAAGGAT
This sequence comes from Mercenaria mercenaria, assembly GCF_021730395.1. Lineage (NCBI taxonomy): Eukaryota > Metazoa > Mollusca > Bivalvia > Venerida > Veneridae > Mercenaria > Mercenaria mercenaria. The sequence continues at coordinate 77,249 of NW_026462113.1, read as the reverse complement.
CCCCGTGTTCTAAATGATGTATTTGTTAGGCGACGAGTACAAACAAAATCTGAAAAGAATGATGAACACGACCTGCAAACAATGGAATGCAGCAAAACCGTTCAGCAAGAATTAGCTGAAATGAAATCAAATATACAACTTTTGCAACAAGACATGAAAAATATGAAAACTGAAAATACAAATCTGAAGCAAGCAATGCAAACTGCAGTGTTGGAAATTAACTTTTTAAGGAAGAGGCTAACTGATTCTATTCACGAAGAGCAGAGACTAAGGAAAATAGCAAATGAAAAAAATCTCATCATTATCAAAACATATTGAGGGTTCGAATTCAGGTCTTTACCATACACCACAACAACAACAACAACAGCAAAAACCACAACAGCAACCAACGTACGCAGATGTTGCTACTGGCATTGACAAACGACAACAATCAACGAAAGACCACGATGAAAACAGTGAACGCCCTCGATCTCGCTCAAATTCAACATCACTATTTGCATCAATTGCCGCAAAGAGAGCAGAAATCAATAAAATTCCAAAACCAGCGACACAAAACGACTCCCTGGCACCCTTGAACAATAACACTCAGTCCGTAGCAGTGAGTACTTCTGGTCAGTCGATACCAGTAATGATCTCTGGACGACAGCCTAATTTGAATCATGGCGGCCATCGGCCACATCTTGATGATGCCGCTGCTCAGCACGACGCAGCAGAAAGAGACAACATGAAATCAGATTTAAGCAATTCTCATTACAAACAACACAATACCTATAGCCATGATAATAATGAACCAGTCTTCGAGAGCGTTCAATCACGCCGTACTCGCAGATACTATGTCAGAGGTATATCTACAAGTTCGAACAAAGCTGAAATATTGGAGTTCCTTAAGAGCAAAAAATAGCCGTTTGCTATCAAGCTTATTGATACAAATCGTGGATCACTCGCAGCTAAGCTAACAGTCTATCAGTCTGATTTGCCGACATGTTGAAAGTAAAAACTTCTGGCCGCGCAAAGTTTACTGTCGGCGCTGGTACACGGAAATGGAATGGGAGTCAAAGTTTTACAAAAATGGTAACACCGAAGAAAATTCGGCCCAGCAGAACTATGAACAATACCATGATGATTAAAGTTAAACACACAGCCATCTTACTATTAGTTGTTAATTTCTTTATTAACATAGTTACTACAAACAAGACCTTTTCATGTCATATTCTTACATGGAATGTTCGCGGTGCAATGTCTTCGTCTGGATCTATCAGTTATATGCTTGATAAGTATAACATCGACTTTACGTGCATAGTAGAGCACAAACTGAAACCTAACAGCGTGCACTTCCTAAATACTATTCATTCCGATTATCGCTCACACACTGTTTGTGAAACTGTTGACATGAACATGAGATATGGTAAAGGTGGTGTAAGAATATTATACAGAAAATCATTAGATTTTGATATCGATATTTTACCAAATGCAAATCTAAATCGCATTGTGGGCATCAAAATATCGCAAACAAATTTGGTTCCAATATTTTTATTCTGCGTTTATATGTCATCCGTTAATTATACACTTGAAGACTATGTAGATTGTATAGACGCGTTACAAGGTCTACATGACTTATATTCATCTGAAGGCAATATACTATATTGTGGCGATGCAAATGTAGATATTGACTATAAACTACAAACGCACAATGACAGAGTGGCTAGCTACAGACAATTCCTAAGACAAAATGATTTGAAACCCTGTGAAACAAGTGGTATAGATTATACATTTCGTCCCACTCAAAAAACACTAGATTATATCATAATTAGTAAATCCCAATGTGATTTTGTTAAATCTAATATTATATTTGATGACGATTGCTGTTCAGTTTCAGATCATCTACCGATACTTACTACATTTTATTTACCATTAACTCATGTATATGTACCTGACTCTCCATATATTGCATGGAACAAATGTACACCTGCTCAACTTTTAGCATACACTGCTTCTCTCCAAACAGAGTTATCAGAAATAGATATCGCAAATCAGAGCTGCACGATAGAAAATGTTAAACTCTCATATAGACATATTGTGACGTGCCTAAAAAAATGTGCCGACGATTTGCTACCTATTTGTAAATTTAACAGTCACGTTAAGCCTTATTGGAATAAAGATGTTAAGCTTGCATATAAACATCAAAAGGCTGAACGCATAAAATGGCTTCAGCAAGGTAAACCACGAGGTAGAGATAACATTTATTTTGCTAAATATAAAGATGCTAAACGCAAATTCATAAATGCTCAAAAAATTGCTATATCAGATGTCAATAGAAAATACTATGATGAGCTAAATGAGACTGCTGAATGTGATATGAGGCTCTTTTGGAGTTTAATAAAACGAAAAAAGGTAAACGATCAAACCCAGTAAATGAAATCATTGAGGGAGGTCAAATTATTCGTGAGCCTGTCGGAATTGCACAAACATTTAGAACCTATTATGCCGATGTATTCACCCCAAAGAACAAATCAGCTTTTGAAAATGAATTTTTGCATAATCTTGATAACAGTGTAAGTACGTTTGAAGCATTTGACGACTTTTCAGAGGATGAAATCTTAACAAGGGAGATAACACTTGATGAGCTGAAAACTTGTATTCGAGATATGAAGCGCAGAAAAGCACCCGGGCTAGACTCAATAACATCTGAACATATAATTCATGGAGGCGATACCTTATCTATCCACTTGCCATATGATGGTTCAATGTTCTTACATTCCGGAAGCATGCAAAATTGGAGTAATCATACCAATTCATAAGGATGGAAAACAAAAAACGGAGCCTAAAAGCTACCGACCGATAACCCTTCTGCCAGTTATCTATAAACTTTTCGAACGAGTTTTACATCAACGCATCACTGATTGGACTTTATGGAAAGAGCTAACATTTCCAAATACTCAGCAAAATGCATATCAAAAACATTTAGGGCCCGTGACAGTGTCATTTAATTTACAAGAATCTGTTTTATCATACACGGAGAGTAATTCCAATGTCTACGCCGCTTTCCTAGATACAGCAGGTGCTTTTGACAATGTGAGACACAGTGCTTTAATAGTGAAAATGCAAGAACTAGGTATCAAAGGAAAATTTCTACGCCTTATGATAAACTGCTATAAAAATTTATTCGGTTGTGTCACAGTAAATGGTGTAACATCGGATTTATTTCCAGTCATGCAAGGCATTCGACAGGGAGGCATATTGTCTACCTGGAGTTATCTACTCTTTATTGACGAACTTTTGCAATATCTTGAATCTTCCAATCATGGTATAATCACCGGGAATATTTCCTGTGGCAACCCAACACTGGCCGATGATTTGACACTTTTAAGCCCGTCGCTTATGTCATTGGAACACCAGCTTAACATCGTCAACACGTATGCAAATAAATGGGGCTACGAATTTAACTATGACAAATGCTGTGTACTCAAATTCGGCGGAAAATCGCATGATAACACGTTCAAAGCGAAAATCGGCAATTCTGAAATAAAATCTTGCGACTTAGTCACACATGTCGGTATAAAACTCAACAAGTCATTATCTGCTGCAGATACAATCGATCTACGTGTACATAAAGGCCAATCATCGCTCTTCTCTGTGCTAGCCCTTGAAAACAATGTAGGTGATATAAATCCTCTAACCCTAGCATCATTGGTCAAGAAAGTATCGTTTTCAACCGTCCTACATGGATCGGAATTATGTCGAAAGCTGTGACACAATAAAAATCCAAAGATTTGAAAGACTAGCTGCAAAGAAAATTCAACATCTCCCATAACGCACTAGTACAGACATGGCTCTAAGCGCATTAGGATGGTTTTCTATTGAAGCAGATATTGATCAAAGAAAACTGAGCTTCTTACAAAACTGTGCACAATGCCAACAAATACTCTTTCTAGAAAACTTTTCAACTACAGACTCAACTTGTTTGCTATGAAAGGCTACAAAAACCAACACGGTTTCATTCCTGAAATATGCAAAATATTATATAAATATGAACTATTTCATTTTATTGTCAACTATATGAAGGATGCAAATTTTCCAAACAAATATACATGGAAATGTACCATTAAAAAGGCGATAACAAACAAACAAAATAACATGTGGCAGGACAGAACAAATAGTGATAAAGAATTCGAAAGATTTATTGCAATACATGAATCGGTCACACCATTACATCTATGGCTTTTCTCAAATACAAACAGTGAAATTATCCATGCTATAAGTGCTGTGAAAATACTGTTCTATCGGCACTTCGTAATAAACTATTTCTGCAACAAGTGTCGAATAGAAACTGAGGATATAAACAGACATATATTAGCTGAGTGTGATTGACGAAGGGCTTTCCTTGTCGTGCCCGAAGGCTAGCTCAACCCTTCTGCCAAATATTTATAGTTTACTGGTAGATGTGGGTTTGTCTTGGGATGCTACACACCTGGGATTACGAATATTTATTCCCAGAACAATCACTGAAACAAAGCAATAATTATCTTAGATAATATATTTATTATTCTTATGTAAACTCTCTATATATGCATTTACATCAAGAAGGCAAGTGCAGTGAAGCATTTACATTTATACAATACATTGAAATTCCAATTATACATGTACACTTGATGTCCTAACAATATTACATGAAATACTAATTTCAGAACAATTTACATCAAAGTCATAAAAACTAATACACTTATAAATAAGCTCTGTAACTAACGAAGTAAAAGTACTAACCTGAAACAAAGCAATAATTATCTTAGATAATATATTTATTATTCTTATGTAAACTCTCTATATATGCATTTACATCAAGAAGGCAAGTGCAGTGAAGCATTTACACTTGCTCTCGATTATTGCAATACAAAGACATAGATTAAAGATTAGTACAATTCAGGTTGGGGACCGGGGTAGACAAGGATAACGGTAATTTATTATGTCAAGTATAGGGTTATAGGATGGAAAAGATGTACGGATTTATAGTAAAGAATATTTGGGTGAAATTGTTACACTGAATCTTAAAAGGGGTGTACTCGATTTAATTACAACAAAAACAATTTTAGTGTGCTTTATATTTTATTTAAGAAGATGTAAAACAATTAATTTCAGAACAACACTGTCATGCCCTATGACATACTCCCCCTGCTTTAAGAAATGTCGTCCCCGACATTTAACTCCCAGAGCTGAAAGAAAAAAAAATCTTAAGTGTACAAGTATGTGATAATTAAAAACAAATAAGATTACACATGATATATCACTACTACGGTATTTGCATGTACAAGTACATTGCCGTACCCTAAAATGACGTGCTTTTGTGTCAGAGACCTAAGCTGCAATCTACATAAGACATACTGGTAGAAGAAGGTCAACTAGCTCAAGGTAAGTATACAAGGTAAGTATAATTACTACATTACCTAAAACTTGTGTTACTACTAGTACTTGAGTGCTAATTAACTAATTACCGAAGGTAAGTATAATTATACTATATATAGGTAAGTATATGTACTATTAACACATCTAGCTAAATACAGTACACAATATCATGTCACTGGTGTACGTGGTAGCTGGAAAAAAAAAAACAGTGATATCGAGCTCAAATATCATTGAATGTCCAACAGGTAAGTAGCAATCATATAATACAACAATCATTTGCAGATGCAAATTTTACAATTACAGGTAAGTACTTATTCATGATCCACAATTTATCCAAGGTAAGTATCTACCTTATGGTTGTACTTATAACAATGTAATATGTTCTAAGAACATATAGATACATATACTTACACATTTTAAACATTAACTAATGCAAAAGTGAAATATACTCATTGTGCACACATACATGTAGTCAACAGAAATAAAACATTACTGACTAAAAGTTACAACTAAAACAGATAACAATCGTCAGTCATACTGCTGCCTCTTATTAATACGTAACAAAGTCCCCTCTGTTCATCCAATAAGGCTTCTGTCTTTTCCTATTTGGTCGCTTAGATGGTGTTGAAGCTGTTTCCGCTGGTATTTCCGATCTCACTACATCACGCCGAATCCTTCTTGCAGGAATTACATATTTCTGCCCATCTCCTACTGGTATGTGGGAAGGAGACGCACTGCTGGTCTCTTCCGAAGTAGGTGCTGTAGATAAGGTTTCAATGTTGTCTTCCACATCATCGGAAGTGTTACCAGAAGGAAGGTGGTCATCGGGATCGTAGCCATCTGCAATGGACATGAAGGGAAGGAGAAGGTTTCGGTGTAGAATCCTAGATTTCTTATACCGAGCTCCTTCCCTTCTGACCTCGTACACGGGAATGTCATCGTGTACCTTGCGCACAACTACGTATGGTTGCTGCTCCCAACGATCAGCTAACTTCTGTTTTCCTCTGATCGATACATTGCGCACAAGCACAATATCTCCCGGATGTAGGACCGAACTTCGAGCCTTCTCGTCATATACCGACTTATTGGCTAGTCCTGCAGTCCTCGCAGTTTGGCGGGCCTTGTCATATGCGAGCTTCAGACGGTCGTGCAGCTTATTCACGTACTCAGTTTGTGATGCAGCTGAAAGATCATCAGCTGGTAGCCCTAGAAAAGCATCAACTACTAAACGAGGATGCCTCCCAAACATTAGAAAATACGGAGAAAACCCCGTACTTTTATGATGGGTTGCATTGTACGCATGTACAAGGGTGGGTACATGCGCCCTCCAGTCGGACTTTTGATACTCCTCTAGGGTACCCAGCATCTTTAGTAACGTCTGATTAAACCGCTCGACCTGTCCGTTACCCATTGCGTGGTAAGGCGTGGTTCTTGTCTTTTTGACGCCTGCGATGTTGCATAGTTCTTTAATCAGACGAGACTCGAAGTTCGGACCCTGGTCGCTATGGATGGACGCCGGAAAACCATAATGCAGTATGAAATTCTCAAAAAGAATCTTGGCTGTTGTCCTTGCTGTTTGGTTCCTGGTAGGATATGCCTGTGCATAACGACTGAAGTGGTCCGTTATGACCAGGATATCCTCAAAGCCTCCTTTGCTTCTCTCCAAGGACAAGAAATCCAAACAGACGACTTGCATTGGTGCCGAAGACTGTATCGGGACAAGTTCAGCTTTAGAAGAAAGACTTTTCCTTCTAATGCACCTTCCACAGTTTCTAACTTGGTCCGCCACAAATGTATCTAGACCTGGAAAGTAAAATCTTTCTTTAAATAGTGACGTTGTTCGGTCTCTACCCTGGTGGCCCAAATCGTTATGCAGAGCTTCAAAGATATCGATTCGAAGATTGGTAGGCAAGACTAACTGTAGTCTTTCGTGTCCATTAACAAGTGATTTTCGAAATAGTACACCATCTTTAAGGATTAGTTTTAACCAATCCCTTGTATATGCATGCATTGGTCCATCTGGCTTAGCCGGTTTGGTACCATTGTTAAGATGGTCAATTATTGTACTAATCACTTGGTCCTGTTTTTGGGCCTTTTTCCAATCTTTTGACGACAAACTGTAACTGTACAATAAGTCATCTGGAATCGAATCTGACTGTTCGTTTGAAGTTACATCATCGGGCATAGAGAGGGAGTCACTTAAAGCACCATCAGTAAGAGCTGATTGGATAACTGCTTTAACAGCGTCTCTGGGGATGGTTGAAAGGTTCTCCTTTTCCTTCATACGAGATAGGCTGTCGGCATCCGTATTCTTCGACCCAGGTCTGTATTTCGGTACGAAGTCATAATTTGCCAAGGAAGCAAGCCAGCGGTGACTAGTGGCATCAAGCTTAGCGGTGGAACTTACATAAGTTAATGGGTTGTTATCCGTCACAAGCTCGAACTTCGCCCCATACAGATAGTCGTGGAATTTCTCTGACACCGCCCACTTTAGGGCGAGAAATTCCAGCTTGTGAGCCGGATAATTCCTTTCTGCAGGTTTGAGACTCCTACTCGCAAAAGCAATGACCCTGTCTTTTCCATCTTGGCGTTGATAGAGGACGGCTCCAAGACCAGAAGATGAAGCATCCGTGTGCACCTTGAACGGCAGATCGTAGCTGGCATAGGCAAGTACAGGCGGGTTGGTAAGTTTCTCTTTAAGTTTATCGAATGCTTCCTGTTGTTCCTTTTCCCATTTAAAGTTAACTTTCTTTGTTGATTTTGTTAATTTTGATGTTTTCTTTCTATCACTTCAAATAAAACTACTTGAAGATATACTTTTCTACTTGAAATAAAATACTGTTTGCCTCTGTTTTACGTTTTTGTCAACACCTTGCAAGGATTTTATAAGCTAGACCTATGTATTTTCCCTTTTGTATTATTACAAAGAGAAAACACCGATAAATGCTATGAAACAAATTCAAACTTCTTACATTTTGCAAGAAATAAGAATAGAAAGACTATATTAAATGACTTTATAACAAAGACGGCACTTGTAAGGAGAAAAAAATTTGGAAATTCTGCGTCTCGAACCCACGGGTTAAAAATCTGTTTCATTCATAACCCTACATCGCTACCGATGGAGCTATCAAGGCTATTGGAAATTTCAGTATTTTATTAGGTTATATGGTATACTATAGGAGTATTGAATTTTATCGGGTTGGAGCGGGACAGGTGTTAAAGAGTTAGTCCTCTATACTGCAACTTTCTAAGGAAATAAATAGTCAGACTATATAACTGAATATTACTACGAAGGGTTTATAATATCAACAAACCTTCTAATAACCTAAGGTCAAAAATACATGTATATCTCTGTTAATATAAAATTTCAATCACAGTCTAATTATAACTAAGCAGAAAAATAGAAAAAAATCTTACCCACTAAACATATCCTAATTCCAAATAACTTTTGAAACACTTATTCCAGCACTAACACACTATATCCTAAGCACTAAATTAACTAAATGTCAACGCACAGACAAAAGTTCGGAATGTCAAAGCATTCTTATTTCCAAAGATCCAGGTCAACAACGCGGCGACGACGACATCCAGAAAAAGTATCCGAAAGATGCTGATCAGCTAACGATGTGTTTAGGGCCCAATATGCGTAACTGTCAAACTTGTCAAAATCCGTGCGCACGTGTCGATAGTAAACAAACGAAATGGTATTCCATACCACGTGGATATGATATCCAATGAAATTGTTCATAAACGTGAGTGACGTCACAGGTAATTCTATGATTTCTCAGGTGAACTCAAGGGAAATCCTAAACCAAAAGTGAAAGTACTGTTTCTCAAGTGATCTGTGTAGTGTCTAATGCAACCCAATCCATGTTTTGGGCGCCATTGACGAAGGGCTTTCCTTGTCGTGCCCGAAGGCTAGCTCAACCCTTCTGCCAAATATTTATAGTTTACTGGTAGATGTGGGTTTGTCTTGGGATGCTACACACCTGGGATTACGAATATTTATTCCCAGAACAATCACTGAAACAAAGCAATAATTATCTTAGATAATATATTTATTATTCTTATGTAAACTCTCTATATATGCATTTACATCAAGAAGGCAAGTGCAGTGAAGCATTTACATTTATACAATACATTGAAATTCCAATTATACATGTACACTTGATGTCCTAACAATATTAAATGAAATACTAATTTCAGAACAATTTACATCAAAGTCATAAAAACTAATACACTTATAAATAAGCTCTGTAACTAACGAAGTAAAAGTACTAACCTGAAACAAAGCAATAATTATCTTAGATAATATATTTATTATTCTTATGTAAACTCTCTATATATACATTTACATCAAGAAGGCAAGTGCAGTGAAGCATTTACACTTGCTCTCGATTATTGCAATACAAAGACATAGATTAAAGATTAGTACAATTCAGGTTGGGGACCGGGGTAGACAAGGATAACGGTAATTTATTATGTCAAGTATAGGGTTATAGGATGGAAAAGATGTACGGATTTATAGTAAAGAATATTTGGGTGAAATTGTTACACTGAATCTTAAAAGGGGTGTACTCGATTTAATTACAACAAAAACAATTTTAGTATGCTTTATATTTTATTTAAGAAGATGTAAAACAATTAATTTCAGAACAACACTGTCATGCCCTATGACATGATGCCTATAGAATTGAAAGGACAAGATTTACTCAATCCATTCATGCAGAAATAAGTTCTGATATTTGCAGTTTCTTTCTCAGAGTAAATTCAGAAACATTCATAAGAGGTCTCTTTGATTACAATCTACTTGCTGTATTTGGCGTTAACCGAGAACTTCAAAAGAGCTTCACCACTTTATGCTGTAAATACATACACGACGTATCAATGGAATATAAAAATAATCTTAGATCCATCTAATGATATCCTCCTTGGGAGGTTTCTTCTTAGATGACTAAAATTACATGAATCTGTATTGTGTAAAACCTGATTGTACATTCCCTGACATGATACATATATTTCGTTTTTCGATAAGTTATGTAATGGGGAATGCAGGGAAATGCTGCGTAAATGCATTCTACTGAGCTGAACAAATTTATTTGTCAACAACGTTTCATTATACTTTGTATAATTATGTAATAACTACCATTCTTGTAAATGTACTTACATATGTTATATTGTCATTACTCATATATTTTGTAATATCTTCTGTGTATATATGTAAATAGTTGTTATGTTATGTCAGTCACTGAAAAGTGGAATAAAAGAATATATATAAACGATGCATATATATCCTGTCGGGAAATGTGACAATTTCAGTGAGTTATTTGGAAAATAAGGATGATTTATACAAAATTCAGATTGTTAAAAAAGATAACATCTTAATTCTGGAAAATGTTACAAAAGCAGGATTATATGTGCAACAGCCGAAACGGATGTCTCTCGGTAAAAGTGAACAGAGTTCGGATAAGGTTATATCGAACATGGGTGTGTATAATATGTGATTAGTCTGCCATATTATGTAGATCAACACATATGTATACAACTCTGTGTATAGTAACTGTTAGCTTGCAAGGAAATGTCATTGAAACAGTTCAAATCACAGCCAAGATCAACGACTTATGTCATAAAACAAGGAAATGGTAAGTCCCCATCATTTGAGGCGTTACAGTATTATGTTTTCTAATTTATTAGATTCAGTTATATTATTTGATATAATTCCAAATGATATTATTCATGACTTGATTTTTTTAATTCATTTGGTTCTTTTATTATAAATTTCATTAAAAACAATGGTACTTTAAATTGTATATGTCAAACGTCAGAACGCCCTTTTCAAATTAGGGATAGAACGTCGGAGGGTAAAATAACGGTACATGTAAATCACTGTAAAGTTTTGATTGTTTTATTTCATTTTCCCCGTTTTTGTCCAGTCTTTGCCAAAATACTTCAATACTTACATATAGTCCAAGGAAAATTAATCATCGCCTCCTTAACTAGTCTTCCTAATATTTTGCCATGTGACTTATTTAAAAAAAATGATCTGGTGACTGCACGTTTACGGATTGATAGTCTTTGGATATACTACATATATATTCAGATCTTGGTAGTAATACAACATTTTGTTATTATTATCTTTAAACCCATTATTGAAATATCTAAATTGTTTTTGTCATCATGCCCGCCCTTAAAGAAATTACCATATCATGTAGCCAAGTCAGCTATAAGAGGAAAATTGAAGGAGTGACATTCACATTCCTACTTGATAGCTGTTGGGGTTTAAAAGCAATCTTATATTTAAAACTGCGTACTTTGGTTGCACGAAACCAAGATGCACAAAAGGAAATAACCATAACTTAAAGAATGTAAATTTCTGTTGAAATGCTGTTGTAAATAAATATGTTTTTGTTTTAATACAAATCTTTGACCATAGTAACTTTTTATAACTGTTACATCTTTGCATTTGCTAAGCAACGTAGTTTAACCCGTTTTGAGGAAAAAATCCAAACAACACCAATTTATAGAAAGAAATACTTTGTTTCACATAAACATTGAACAGCATGTAAAACATGTAATTATATTACTTTACGAAACAAGTGTCAGTATGCTGATATAAACATCGAATTCCGGAATAAGACTGCATAAAGGGGCCACACTTCCGGACAGCTAAACGCCTTTAAAAACTCACCATTTTTAAAGAGCTGTTACATATGTTCATTTTGATGCATTTGCAATAATATACAAGTGTTGAAATTTCACATAACTACGTTGAACGCAGTTTTCAGCAATTGTTTATATTTATTTCTTTACAAATGACATTTATGTTTAAAGGGGGACAACATTTTCAGAATATTTGTAGTATCCGTCGTACTGGAGAGTACGGCAGAACATGTAATGGTCAGGTAAAATAAACAGGGAGAGGGATAACGACAACAGGCCGCGCATGGTATTGTTATGCGCATGTGCAAATATCGTGTAAAAATAGCCATCTAAAAATAGCCATCCCAAATAAAAGTCTATTTTTAGATAACTAGCCTATTTTCTGTTTTCAATTAACATCATGGAATGGGATGAGGAATTCACTATGAAGAATGACTCTTATTACGGTTCATTTGTGTCTATTGAGGCAGCAAAAATGCCATTGACGACTTTGAATATTTTACTTCTTCCTCATTTTCGGAAACAAGATCGACACACTTCGGACAGTTTTGTATAGAAGGGAAAGAAATTATTGTTAGAGTTCAACACTAATTTCAGACCCGAAGCCGCACAAGTCATGAAGTATGTTAATAAGTCGTTTTACGGCAATAGTGCATTGAAATAAAACAGCTATATAGCATGCTCTGTATTAGTAGTCTTACTCTATGTAAACATTCACGACTGTTATCAAAACTAGAAAGAAACAGTAACTTAAGTGCAGACAGGTATGGTTTGAGGCTGCGTTTTTTGGAACATGGCTTTCCCTGTTGGATATTCTTCCTTGTTTGTATCAGTATTATAGATAACCATGCCCTAACTGTTGTCATGGTTCGATAGCTATGGCTGACCCATGGTATCTGTGAGTACTATGGATAACATGCTCCGCATATTTTTGTACTTCAAAAGCATCATGTAGCTGGAACATGGTATATATGAGTATTTTAGATAGCTATGCTCCGACTGTTATCCTGGTTAGATGACAACAGCTGGGGCATGGTATATATCATTACTATGTTCACCATGCTCCAACCATTGTTGTGTTTCTGTTACCTCAGCGGAGCATGGTAAATACCATTACTATAGTTATCCATGCTCCAACTGTACTGCTGGTTCAGTAACAACAGCTTGAGGACGGTATATATAAGTACTATAGATAACCATGCCCAAACTGTTATCATGGTTTATATATTATATATCCATGTTCTGACTGTTGTCCCGTAAACCCAGCTGGAGAATGGTAATTACCAAAAGAATTTGTATCCATTTCCAAACTGTACTAATTCGATAACAAAAGCTGAAACATGGTATATATCAATATTATAGTTCCCAATGCCTCAGGTGGTGCATAATATATATGAGTATTTTGGATAACTATGCCATGACAGTTGAGTTGGTTTGAACCCGTCTGAAATATTTTTCCATTACAGCTTATTTTTGTTGTGGGACTACTATGCAAATGCGTAGCTCCTGGGTTGTGTTTTGATGCTCTGTGCTTCTCAGAAATCTACCCTTACCTATTATCGTTTGGTTCCGACATCTAGATCATGGTATTTATTAGTGCTATAATCATCCATGCTCAAACTGTAGTTATGGTTCAGTAGCAACAACTGTAACATGATATATGGGTACTATAGATAACCATGTTCGACTTGCTGTCGCGGTTCGGTTAAGTACAGTTGGAGCATGATATATATCAGTACTAGATTTAACCATGATACAACAGTTGTACATAATGTACTAGAAGCAACAGACGAAACATGGTATACACGAGTAATATAATTAACCATGCACCGACTCTTGTCGTGGTTTGATAACAACAGCTAGAGTTTGCATATATCCGTTCATGCACTGTAGCTAACAATGTCCCAACTGTTGATATTATTCGATAATAAAAGCTGAAGCCTAGTTAACTCTAGCAGTAGCATGGTATATATCAGTACTATAGTTATTCATGCTCCAACTGTAGTAATGGTTTGATAGCGACAGTGGAAGAATGATAAGTATGAGTACTATCGATAACCATGCCCCAACAGTTGTCATGGTTAAGTATCAACAGAAAGAGCACGGTATATATCAGTATTACGGATAACCATGTTCTGGCGGTTGTTGTGGTTCAGTGATAACAGCTTGAGCACGGTAAATATGAGTATCGTAGAAAACAAGATAACCATGCCCCAGTTGTTGTCAAGGTTTGGTATCAACAAGAAGAGGTATATACCAGTATTACAGATAACAATGTTCTGGATGTTGTTATGGTTGAGTAAAAACAGCGGGAGCGTGGTAAATATGAGTACTACAGATAACCATGCCCAAACTGTTGTCATGGTTTGGTATCAACAGGAAGAGCATTGTGTATATCAGTATTATAGATAACTATATTCTGGCTGTGGTTCAGTAGCAACACCGGAAGCACGGAATATATGAGTTCTAAAGATATCAGTATCACAGATAACCATGTTCTGGCTGTTTTTGTTGTTCCGTAACAACAGCGGGAACATTGTAAATATGAGTACTATAGATAACCATGCCCCAACTGTTGTCATGGTTTGGTATCAACAGGAAGAGCATGGTTGATATCAGTATTCATGCACCAACTATAGTGATAGTTTGATAGCGATAGTTAAAGCACGGTAAGTATGAGACTATTAATAACAATGTCCCAACTGTTGTCATGGTTTGATGTCAACAGAAATAACACGGTATATATCAGTATTACAGATAATCATGTTATGGCTGACAACAACGGGAGCATGGTAAATACAAGGACTATAGATAAACAAACCCCAACTGTTGTTATGGTTTGTTAACAGGAAGAGCATGGTATATATCAGTATTCATGCACTAACAGTAGTGATGGTTTGATAGCGATAGGCGATAGTTAAAGCACGGTAAGAATGATTACTATAGATAACAAGGTCCCAACAGTTGTCTTGGTTTGATATCAACAGAAAGAGCACGGTATATATCAGTATTACAGATTACCATGTTTTGGCTGTTGTCGTGGTTCAGTTACAACTGCCCTAACTGTTATCATGGTTTGGTAACAACAGGACGAGCATGGTTTATATTAGTATTACAGATAACCATGTTCTGGTTGTTTTTGTGGTTCAGTAACAGCAGTGGGAGCATGGTAAATATGAGTACTTTAGATAACCATGCCCCACTGTTGTCATGGTTTGGCAACAACAGGAAGAGCATGGTATATATAAGTATTACAGATGACCATGTTCTGGCTGTTGTTGTGGTTCAGTAACAACAGTGGGAGCATGGTAAATATGAGTACTGTAGATAACCATGCTCCAACTGTTGTCATGGTTTGGTAACAACAGGAAGAGCATGGTATATATCAGTATTACAGATAACCATGTTCTGGTTGTTTTTGTGGTTCAGTAACAGCAGTGGGAGCATGGTAAATATGAGTACTTTAGATAACCATGCCCCACTGTTGTCATGGGTTGGCAACAACAGGAAGAGCATGGTATATATAAGTATTACAGATGACCATGTTCTGGCTGTTGTTGTGGTTCAGTAACAACAGTGGGAGCATGGTAAATATGAGTACTGTAGATAACCATGCTCCAACTGTTGTCACGGTTTGGTAACAACAGGAAGAGCATTGTATATATCAGTTTATTTTATGCTTATTGGTGAAATACTGGAAAATAGCAATGAGATATAAATTGATATCACTCACAGTGCCGAACTTCTTTTTTTCCAGATAAATTATCTCCCTTGAAATATATTCTTTTAATTTCTTCAATTACCTCCCTCTGCTGCCTTTAAAATTACTGGATTATACTAATACTCAAGCAATACAGGAGTCATGAACTGCTAGACAATCCTATATAGAACAGGCTAGCTATAATTAAATATGTTACCTTTGTCAGCTTGGTTGCTAGGCCTTGCCATTCATGTAGCTACAGATTGTGTGTTTCCTCTACTTTTTTTCTATTGGTTCACTATCGTGTGGTAGATTTTACTGGCGACAGCACATTTAGTTGGTTGTTGTCTTAGTTAATTATCACAAGACATCAACTCAACCTTATGTAATATGCCAGCATTTTCGTCGAAGTACTTTCCCACTACAACTACAAGGCAACAAGCCCAGCCAGTTGTGTTCCAACTTCCATCCATTTTGTTATGCTATGCAGCTCCTAGATCAATATTTCCTAGCTATTCTATTGAATCCATGATGATATTTAATTCTGCAGCTTGATTTTCCAAGGACTTACGCATATTCCACAGTTGTTTAGAATTTTCGTGTTTTTTTTTTAAATCTGACCTTCAGCGTGTGTTTTGGTAAACAAAGCAAGCTTCCGGTTATTAAACGAACTGACGGATTGACCCGAAAAGTTTTAAATATGCTTCTACTTAACTACCGGCATTTGTCAATGTCTCTGTTAGCCGCGGACTGTGTATTTTTACACAAAATATTTAAATGCAGTTTTTGTTTTTAAAAACAAAATGGCGTCGTGTTGATTTAATGAACTTAATCACCAATATTCGATATTATTGTGCCTAAGTGTTCATGGTAATTTAGCGGATGTATCATATGTAACACGGTAGCTTAAATAAATCCGAATTTCGTCATGAAATATTGGATTTATATGAACATTTATGCACGTAATAAACAGAAAATTCGTTGATCTTCACAAACTAGCATAAAATAAAAAGAAAATTTGTTTGTTTGCAGTGAGATATCGAAATATATCATCACCGATAAGGGAGACAATTCTGATATTTTCACTCAGGCTCCGCCTTCGTGAAAATATTCAATTGTCTCCCTTATCGGTGATGATATATTTCGATATCTCACTGCAAACAAACAAATACCCTCTATATTACAGATGACCATGTTCTGGCTGTTGTTGTGGTTCAGTAACAACAGTGGGAGCATGGTAAATACGAGTACTATAGATAACAATGACCCATATGTTGTCATGGTTTTGGTAACAACAGGAAGAGCACGGTATATATATCAGTATTACAGATGACCATGTTCTGGCTGTTGTTGTGGTTAAGTAACAACAGTGGGAGCATGGTAAATATGAGTACTTTAGATAACCATGCCCCAACAGTTATAATGGTTCAGTAACAACAGGAAGAGCATGGTATATATCAGTATTACAGATGACCATGTTCTGGCTGCTGTTGTGGTTCGATAACAACTGCTGGATCACGGGAAATATGAGTACCATAGATAACCATGCCCTAACTGTTGTTATGGTTTGGTAACAACAGGACGAACATGGTATATATCAGTTTTACAGATGGCCATGTTCTGGCTGTTGTTGTGGTTCGATAACAACTGCTGGATGACGGTAAATATGAGTACTATAGATAACCATGCCCTAACTGTTATCATGGTTTGGTAACAACAGGACGAGCACGGTTTATATCAGTATTACAGATGCCCATGTTCTGGCTGTTGTTGTGGTTCAGTAACAACAGAGGGAGCATGGTAAATACGAGTACTATAGATAACAATGACCCATATGTTGTCATGGTTTTGGTAACAACAGGAAGAGCACGGTATATATATCAGTATTACAGATGACCATGTTCTGCCTGTTGTTGTGGTTAAGTAACAACAGTGGGAGCATGGTAAATATGAGTACTTTAGATAACCATGCCCCAACAGTTATAATGGTTCAGTAACAACAGGAAGAGCATGGTATATATCAGTATTACAGATGACCATGTTCTGGCTGCTGTTGTGGTTCGATAACAACTGCTGGATCACGGGAAATATGAGTACCATAGATAACCATGCCCTAACTGTTGTTATGGTTTGGTAACAACAGGACGAGCATGGTATATATCAGTTTTACAGATGGCCATGTTCTGGCTGTTGTTGTGGTTCGATAACAACTGCTGGATGACGGTAAATATGAGTACTATAGATAACCATGCCCTAACTGTTATCATGGTTTGGTAACAACAGGACGAGCATGGTTTATATCAGTATTACAGATGCCCATGTTCTGGCTGTTGTTGTGGTTCAGTAACAACAGAGGGATCATGGTAAATATGAGTACTGTAGATAACCATGCTCCAACTGTTATCATGGTTTGGTTACAACAGGAAGAGCATGGTAAATATCAGTATTACAGATGACCATGTTCTGGCTCTTGTTGTGGTTCAGTAACAACAGAGGGATCATGGTAAATATGAGTACTGTAGATAACCATGCTCCAACTGTTGTCATGGTTTGGTAAAAACAAGAAGAGCATGGTATATATCAGTATCACAGATGACCAAATTCTGGCTGTTGTTGTGGTTCAGTAACAACAGTGGGAGCATGGTAAATATGAGTACTATAGATAACCATGACCCAACTGTTGTCATGGTTTGGTAACAACAGGAAGAGCATGGTATATATCAGTATTACAGATAACCATGTTCTGGCTGTTGTTGTGGTTCAGGAACAATAGTGGAAGCTTGGTAAATATGAATACTACAGATAACCATGCCCCAACTGTTGGTTTGGTAACAACAGGAAGAGCATGGTAAATATCAGTATTACAGATGACCATGTTCTGGCTGTTGTTCTGGTTCAGTAACAACAGTGGGAGCATGGTAAATATGAGTACTATAGATAACCATGCCCCAACTGTTGTCATGGTTTGGTAACAACAGGAAGAGCACGGGATATATCTGTATTACAGATAACCATGTTCTGGCTTTTGTTGTGGTTCAGTAACTACAGTGGGAGCATAGTAAATATGTGTACTATTGATTACCATGCCCTAACTGTTGTCTTGGTTTGGTAACAACAGGAAGAGCACGGTATGTATCAGTATTACAGATAACCATGTTCCGGCTGTTGTTGTGGTTCAATAATAACAGTGGGATGAATATGTTCTGGCTGTTGTTGTGGTTCAATATATATGAGTTCTATTGAAAACAATGCTCTAACTATTATCATAGTATATCAGTACTATATTTTACTATGACCACCAGTAGCAAAGCTGGAACATGGTATACAAGAGTAATATATATAACCATACCGACTCTTTTCGTGGTTTGGTAACAACAGCCGTGCTGTAGTTATGGTTCGGTAGCAGCAACTGTAACATGATATATGAGTACTATAGGAAGAGAGTAGTATTTATCAGTACTATAGTTAAACATGACCCAACTGTAGTGGTGGTTCGGTAGCAAAAGATTGGGTACGGTATATATGAGTTATATAGATAACCATGCTCTACCTGTTGTCATGGTTTTGGTAACAACAGGAAGAGCATGGTTTATATCAGTATTACAGATGGCTATGTTCTGGCTGTCGTTGTGGTTCGATAACAACTGCTGGAACAAGGTAAGTATAAGTACTATAGATAACCATGCCCTAACTGTTGTCATGGTTTAAATGAACAGGAAGAGCACGGTATATATCGGTATTACAAATAACCTTGTTCTGACTGTTGTTGTAGCACATTTACCAGTGAGAGTTTTTCTTTCAATAAAGAGCATTGCAACGTATGAATCCCAAAAATGCTAAGATAAAAAGGGACAGAATTTTATTATTATTATTATTATTATTATTATTATTTACCAGATTTTTATAGCGCTCTTTTCATCTATAAAATAAACGTCCAAAAGCGCTGTACAAACTGCATGATATGGACATACAATACAACACAAAAAATATATTAACAAATAACAATAAAAGGTATTTAGCTTGAATCAGGTTTTAGCCGGAAGAGCATTACATAACTTCGGTGCAGCTGATGAAAAACTACGACCACCGAACCTCACAGTTTTGCTTTTTTGAACAACCAGTTGTTTTGAATTGTTCTTGGATCTCAAATTTCTTGCTGGCTTGATGGGAAAACGTTCTTTTACTAATATCTAGAATGGACTGTTAAACTTGTGTGGTGTAATTGTTATACAATTTTAAACATAATCTGTAATTTTATACACCTTTTACTCAACATTTCTATTTGTACTAAGTGCACATATTTCCTTTGACTTTGTAAATCTTGTGATAGGGTTTGATAGTTTCGTTATAAGTGCACTTGTGACAGTATGGCATCCAATAAAATCAACACTATTGCAATTTTGTAGAGTACTGAGTGCACTTAACACATTTGAACCTTCGAATTATTTTGCATTTTGTTGTATGCCAGATTGAGTTAAGTACAATTTTAACTATAAAACCAATTTATTTTGTGAGAAGTCCTTTTATAGTTGTCCTATATTATAACAACATTATAATATAACTGAATCATACCTAAATATTCCCATTCAATAAAAGTTTTATGTGTCTAAAACCTTCTTTTGCGTTTCTCTCCACTATATGAAAAATGGACTTATATCGTTCTGGTTTTAACCCCTCGATATCAGTATTACAGATAAACATGTTCTGGCTGTTGTTGTATGAGTACTATAGATAACCATGCTCCGACTTTTATAATGGTTCGGTAATACCATCTACAGCATGGTATTATTCTGATACAGACAATGCTCCAGCTGTTGTAATACAACCATGACAACAGTTGGTGCCTAATTATCTTTAGTACTGAAACAGATGCTCCGGCTGTTGGTACCGGACCATGACAACAGTCAGAGCATGTTTATCTATAGTACTGATACAAACAATGATCTAATTGTTGTTACACAACCATGAGAATAGTTGGGTCCTGAGTATCTATGGTACTGATACAGACCGTACTCTAGCTGTTGTTACACAAACATGACAGCAGTTGCGGCCTGTTTATCTACAGTACTAATATAGACGATTTTCTAGCTGTTGTAACACAACCATGATAACATTTTTGGCCTGGTTGTCTATAGTCCTGGTACAAACTATGCTCTAGCTGTTGTTATACAATCACGACAACACTTGGGGCCTGGTTACTTTTAGTACAGAAGGAAACCATGCTCTATCTGTTGTTACCGGTCAATGACAACAGGCGGAGCATGTTTATCTATTGTACTGATACAGAACAAGCTCTAGCTTTTGCTACCGGACCATGACAACAGCCGAAGTATGTTTATTTTATTGATACAAACCATGCTCTAGATGTTGTTACACAACCACGACAATAGTTGGGACCTGGTTATCTACAATACTGATACAGATCATGCTGTAGCTGTTGTTACTGGACCATGACAACAGCCGGAGAATATTTATATATAATACTGATACATATCATGCTCCAGCTGTTGTAACGCAACCTTGAAAATTGTTGTGGCCTGTTTATCTATAGTACTAATACAGACCATGCTCTACCTATTCTTACACAACCATGAGAACAGTTGGGACCAGGTTATCGTAAGCAATGGTACAGACCATGCTCCGTCTATTGGTTCCGGACGATGACAACAGTCAGAGCATGTTAACCTATAGTACGGATACACATCATGCTTTTACTTTATTTTACTAATTTTGTTGGGTTTAACGTCGCACCGACACAATCATAGGTCATATGGCGACTTTCCAGCTTTGATGGTGGAGGAAGACCCAAGGTGCCCTTCCGTGCATTATTTCATCAGAAGCGGGGACCTTGGTAGAACCACCGATCTTCTGTAAGCCAGCTTGATGGCTTCCTCACATGAAGAATTCAACGCCCCGCGTTAGGCTCGAACCTACATCGATCATGCTCTTACTGTTGTGACACAACCATGACAACCGTTAGGACATTGTTATCTAACATAGTGATGCAGAACAAGCTCCACCTGTTGTAGCACAACCATGACAACAGTTGGGGCCTTGTTATCTATAGTACTGGTACAGAAGATGCGCCAGCTTTTGTAACAGAACCAAGAAAACAGTTGGGCCCTTGTTGGGTCCTAGGTATCTACTAATACAGACCATGCTGTAACTGTTGTAACCGGACCATGACAACAGCCGTAGCTTGTTCATCTATAGTACTGATACAGACAATGCTCCAGCTGTTGTTTCCGGATCATGACAACAGCCGGTGCATGTTTAACTATAGTACTGATACCTATCATGCTACAGCTGTTGTAACGCAACCTTGACAATTGTTGGGGCCTGTTCATCTATGGTACTAATACAGACCATGTTCCAGCTGTTGTTACCGATACATGACAACGGCCGGAGCATTTTATCTTTTGCACTGATATAGACCATGCTCTAGCTGTTGTATACGGATCATGACAACAGCCGGAGCATGTTCATCTATAGTACTGATACAGACCATGCCCTAACTATTGTTACACAATCATGACAACAGTTGGGGTCTGATTATCTATAGTACTGATACAGATCATGCTGTAGCTTTTGTAACACAACCATGACAACAGTTGGGGTCTGGTTATCTAAAGTAATGATGCAGATCATGTTGTACCTGTTGTAACACAACCATCATGTTGTACCTGTTGTAACACAACCATGACAATAATTGTGGTCTGGGTATCTAAAATACTGGTACATGATACCATGTTCCAGCTGAAGTACATGATGTAGCTGTTGTAACACAACCATGACAAATATTTGGGCATGGTTATCTAAAGTACTGATACAGACAATGTTCCAGCTGTTGTAACACAACCATGAAAGCAGTTGGGGCATGGTTACATTTAGTACAGATACAGATCATGCTCTGGTTGTTGTTACACAACCATGAGAATAGTTTGGGCCTTGTTATCTACATTACTGATTCAGACCATGCTGTAGCTGTTGAAACCGGACCATGACAACAGCCGGAGCATTTTATCTTTTGCACTGATATAGACTATACTCTAGCTGTTGTTTCCGGATCATGACAACAGCCGGAGCATGCTCATCTATAGTACTGATACAGACCATGCTCCAGCTGTTGTTTCCGGATCATAACAACAACCGGAGCATGTTTATCTATAGTTAAACAACCCCCATGACATCAGTTAGGGTCAGGTTTTCATTAGTACTGAAACAGATTATGCTCCAGCTGTTGGTACCAGACCATGGCCACAGTATAGTACTGATACAGACCATGCTCTAGCTTTTGTTACCAGTCAATGACAACAGCCGCAGCATGTTTATCTATTGTAATGATATAGACCATGTTCTAGCTGTTGCTACCGGACCATGACAAGAGCCGGAGCATGTTAATCTTTTGTACTGATTTATACTATACTCCAGCTGTTGTAACACAACAAAGAAAACAGTTTGGGTTTGGTTATCTATAGTACTGATACAGACCATGCTCTAGCTGTTGTTACCGGTCAATGACAATAGCCGAAGCATGTTTATCTATTATAATGATATAGACCATGTTCTAGCTATTGCTACCGGACCATGACAAGAGCCGGAGCATGTTTATCTATTGTACTGATTTATACCATACTCCAGCTGATGTAACACAACCATGAAAACAGTTGGGGTTTGGTTATCGATAGTACTGATATAGACTATGCTCTAGCTGTTGTTACCGGTCAGTGACAACAGCCGGAGCAGGTTTATCTATTGTACTGATACAGACCATGCTCTAACTGTTATAACACAGCCATAAATAAAGTTTGGTCGTTGGTATCTATAGTACTAAAACAGACCATGTTCTAGCCTTTGTTACACAACCATGAGTAGTATAAGAATTGTTTGTTTTGAGACATCTGACCCCACTTGACCTTTTAACCCTCGGTCCGAACTGACCAATGCCGGACAATTTAAAATACTTTAAAATCCACAGGTTTTAAACCCAACAATTAACCCAACCCTAAACTTATAATACTAACTCGCGAATCTGAAACCTTCGAGGTCTTTGACCCAGTCAGACCTACAGTCTTCGGTTGCACTCGGTACACTTGTACCCTCAAAATCTAACGACACCAGTCATTTTCTTTAATAAGTTTATCAATCAATATCGTTTGTAAGCTCAATGTAAAGCGACACCGGTGTCGTTCTATTGATATTTACTTTCATTCATAAAGTTAACCGATATGTTTACATTTGTAGTACAATTCGTTTAAACTTCCTTGTGATCGATTTACATTTTACAGCTGATTTAATATAAGTGTCATAGGTAAATCAAGTGCATTTTTTAAAAATGATAATGCGGGAAACCACAAATTCAACCAATCAAAAGCCTGCCATTTTTCTGCCAAGTTGGCAGCAAACTGTCATTTGCTTTTACTTTGGCCGAATCTTTGGCCGAATCTTTGGCAGAACTTTGGCAAAACTTTGGCAGATTATTTTTATTAATAAAATGTAAGGTGGGTCTACGACCCCCGGAGGCAAAGCCTCTGGTCTTTGATCTTATTTTCAATTAGTAAGTATATTATCAGGGTACACATAGTAATTAAAACTTTAATTAAACTTTTAATTAAGCTTTTAATTAAGCTTTTTAATCCAAAAGTCTGTTTCTATCATAGGATACAGGTTCGTCCGATATATAGAATCTGATGTAACTACCCATCAAAAGTATAAATGTTAATTTTGTAGATGCTGAATCGTCATAAGGGTGAATATCAAACATTGTTCCATGTTTTAGATAAATTTTAATTTTTTTCTTATACATAGATATTAACTTATCAGTGTCAAAGTCCTCAGCTGCCTCAGCTGTTATATTTACATTATCAAATATATCAAAAATAAAACATCATCCTGAGGTCTATTATTTCGCCACCTAATATAAAATTTGATATGGGCTTTTAGTCGGTTTATAGGTTCACCCGGGGGCTCGCCCCCTTTTAATAAAATTTTAATATCATTAAAAATTCCGGGTTTTTTTTCCGCTAAAAAACACAACACCAAAAAGCAATCTATAACTATTTTAATTTTTGGTCTATGAGTAAAAAAACTTTTAAAACAGGTAATTCCGGGCCCTTATTTAAATAATTTTAAAAATAGTTCGATCGGCCCATATTTTTATATTTTGAATTATCCCAGGCACCACGGCGGTCAAAATACTTTTTCTTTTGGGGGTATGTAATCAAAATATGTTTTATAATTTTCAAGAAAACCTTCTTTTTACTTCCTCTACCCCTTTTTTTCTTTTTTTCCTGTCTTTCTTTTTAATTTAAAGAATTATTTCCGCTAAATCCAACTCTTTTTGTTGTAGCAACTTCAGAAGCAGATAAACATAAACAGTTTTTTTTTGTTCAGCAATTGTGTTTCTTTTTAAGAAAACTTTTTTACTTTTGTAATTTCTTCAGCATTAGGGTAATTTTCTTCAACATTAGGGGTTTATTGCTTTAGATTAGCAAAATTCTTTGGGTATTAGCATGATTGATTCTCCTTTTTAACTGATATTTTAACTACAAGCCATATCTTTTTATTATTTTTTTAATTTGATCTTAATTTTATTGCTTCTATTAGCAGTATTAAAAATCTCCTTTTTTAGCTAAAATTTTCACACAGAGTCCATCATTTTTTTTTTTTTTTTAAATTTTTATTTTTAAATTCATTTTCTTCTTGAATTTTTTTTGAATTTATTTAAATTCTGCATATTTTAAATTGTGACGGTTTCAACAATACTAATCCAATTTCGAATTTTTTTTTTAAGTCTCTATTTAGAATTAAATTTTTTTTTTAAAAGTTATCTAATCCCTGTATCTGATCACACCTTTTTGTAAAGCTGCCTTTAAAATTCAATTATATTCTGCAAATTTTTTAAAAAATTTTCGAAAAAACTTGATTCCCCTTTTTGCCATTTCAGTATTTAGTTTTTTTTTTCTTTTTTGATTTCTAACTGATACATTTTTGTAACTTTTCTCAGCTTCAATATCTTACTTTTAGCTCTTCATTTTAATCATACTATCTTTTAATTCTTAAACTTGGGGGTTAAAAATGTTTAAATTGACTCGAAATACTCTTTTATGTTGTCATCTGTAAAATCAGTTTTCTCTTCAACTTTAATAAAATCTCATAGCTTTCATTTCTTCTTAAATTTTCCTTGAATTGATTAATTAAATAATGAACTTTTTTAAAAATCTTTTTAATTCTTCAATATTCTTTTTTTCACTTTTTTGTTTTGTTTTATATTTTTGACATTTTCAAGATATAGTCATCTATTACACTTTGAATTTTTTATACAAAAACCGTTTTGGGGAACTGCATCTTGGGTTTATCTGGTTTTCCCCAGGTTTGTTTATTTCATTACCTCCCTATCTAATGCCTATTCTTTGGGTTTCAATTCCTTTTTCATGAGATACATTCCGTTTCCTTTTAAGTTTTTTTGAATTGATTTTTAGTACATAATCATTTAAATCAAAAAAAATTTAACTTTAAATTTTAAAATTTCATTTTTCCTTTATTTTTTTTACATCATTAAAAACTCCCATTAATAATTATTTTTATTACCATAAATTTTTTTTTTTAAAAAACCCCTTGGTTTGTCAATTATAAGAAATAAATTTTTTTTTGATTTTTCATTAGCAAAATACACGATCTATATTTTGTTCATTACAAATCCTATTTTTTTCCCTTTTTTATCTAGATTTTTAAATAAAAAATTGAACAGTTAAATTTCGAATATTTTTTGGTGTTTATAGAAAGACGACTTAAAAATAACACAACATTTTTTTGACCCCTTGAATAAATATTTTGTTATTTCATTTTGAATTTTTTTACTTCACATAAAAAATCATAAAAAATTTACTACTTTTTGTTTTTCTGATTCAAGATTCCAAAATTTTCATTGGTTTTGGGATCACTGAAATTTCAAGTATTTCATTGGATCTACTTTAATTTTTTTTGCTTTTGGTTTAAGTTTTTAATTAAATCCTAATTTGTTTGTTCTTTTTTTACATAAATTTTAATTTAACAAATATATAAGAGTTTTCGAAGTAAATCATTAAGTATTTTTTTTTTCCAATCCTGCCATCCACTTTAACTTCAAAAACAGAATCGGCAAAAAGGGAAAAAATTTTTTAAAGTTATTGATTTATCACTTTTTGTATCAAAATTTTGGAAAATTTCCTTTTAAAAAATATTACATTTTTTAAATATCTTAATTATCTACTTTATTTACTTATTTTAATTATTATATAAATGCATAAAAACAATGAAAATAATAAGAAAAAAATTAGTTGGGCAAAAGATAGAGATCTAAGAAAAATAAGGGGAAAAAAATAAGAAAAGCTACAAATCGGGATATTTACTAAAATTTATAAGCCAATTACTGAAAAAATAAAAAGTCAAAAAAAAATTTACAAGTCAGTTAAAAGCATTACCGGGAATAAAAAAACTTTTGCTTTACCCCCAGAAATTTTTGCTGATAAATACTGAAAAAAAATCTAAAAAGGGAAGAGTTATTGGAAAAAAAACCACCCCGGACTACAACAACCATACAACCATTACCACCCCATTCCAAGAACCAATACTTTTTTCCCCCGGAAATCTATGGGTTTGGAAGAACTATTCCGAGAACCAACACAATTACCGCCGAAAGATCATATGATTTGGTGATGAGTGATGGTTTGAAGACATTGAAAACCTCCCAAGAACTAACAAAAATTTTAGAAAATTTAATTAAAATCGAAAAGATAAAAATTCAGAATATGGTTTGCCTACTTTAACGTTTTAAAAAAAACCCAAAATAAAATGATTGGATAAAAACAAGAAAAGAGGTTACCAAAAAAATTAAAAGGTCTTTTCCCGGGATAAAAAAATATAGTAAAAAAAAACCAATGAAAAAATTAAATTTTACAAATGCAGAACCTACGGCTGCGGTGAGTATGTTTGGGATTAAAATTTACAAAAGGAAAATTTTAAAAATAAAATAACCTTTTAAAAAATTTTTAAAAGACTCAAAGTTTTTGAAGGGGAATAAAATACAAACCCATAAAATTTCCCCAAAATGGAAAATATGGTAATTTAATAATTAACTTAAATAAACTTATGGTCAAAACAAATTAATTGCAAAGGGATAAATAACGGAAAAGAAGAAAAAATTAACACAAAGTAGATGATGATTTAATTGATTTGATTAAAATAAAAATATAACAAAAATAAAAAACTAAATTCATTCAAAAAAATTTCAAAAAATTTAACAGAAAAGTCAGGATTACCTATCAATAAAAGATCATGAAATTTTAAAAAAGAAATTTGGGGGACGGGTTTACGTTTGCCCCCTGAACCAGAAAATTGGTTTTAATGACTTGGAGTTAAATTTTGGTTCAATTAAGCTGGAAATAATAATGAAGAACTAAAAAATGAAGGTTTAGAAAATTTGATGAACTTTTAAAAAATGAAAACATTGTTACCAAACACAGGGATTTTTTTTTAAAAAAATTATTTTTCTTGAATTTATTTTTAGTTTAAGTTTTAAAACTTTAGTTTTTAATTATAATAAATGGAACAAAAAATATTTTAATTTCTAAAACATTTAAAAGATAAAAAAATACTCCGATGTTTTTACAACAGATTTGTCGTTCTTTAATTTTAGATAAAAAAAAACTTATTTTTGGGTTTGGATAGTATTAACCATCCCTATTCTGGCATAATATTATGATGAAATTACAATAAAAAAATTTGTTATCTAAGGGAAAGGATTGGAAAGATTTATTTTTACAAATTTTCTTACATTTAAACACAAAATTTTAAAAAATTTATTTAGGGAAACATTAATAATAAGATGAATGAATTGATAAATCAGAATTGCTCCATAAGTTTGGAATTTGTTTTAAGATTTTAAGATTTTGATTTCAATTACAATTTTTAATTGGATTTGGGAAATAAAAATTTTTCATACTTGCTTGGTTTTTGAAAAAAAAAAGACAAAACTAAAAGGGGGAACAAAAACACCAAATATAAAAAACCTTGGGAACAATTTACTTCATTGTAAATTTATTGATAATTCCTTTTGTGGTTTTTTCGTGATTTATCTATGCTTTAAGTACTGAAATTTTTTAAAACAAGAGTTTACCCTTTTAAAAAAAAAGAACCACAAAGGTTGGATATTCTGAATTAATAAATAATAAAAATTCAATTGAATATATTTTACAGATTTTTTTGGTAAATTTTTAATTTAATGGGTTGAAAAAATTTTTACAATTTTTTTAAAAAAATTTTTAAAAACTTTTTTTAAATTTTTATTTTAATAAATTACAAA
Source organism: Mercenaria mercenaria (assembly GCF_021730395.1). Taxonomy (NCBI): domain Eukaryota; kingdom Metazoa; phylum Mollusca; class Bivalvia; order Venerida; family Veneridae; genus Mercenaria; species Mercenaria mercenaria. The sequence goes on along the minus strand of NW_026462113.1, from coordinate 48,150 downwards.
AATTTATGACAAAAAAAAAAGGAATTTTATTTATTTGATGCTCACACAGGAGAAAAATCATACACGGGACAGGTATCTTTGACCTTTAACAAATTGCTTTCAAGTTCAGCCCTTTCAATTCACACTGAAAAAAAAGCTTTAAAAACAGCAGAAAAGCACACTTGAAAGGGGAAAAAAAAAAGGGTTGGAAAAAGTTGGAAAAATTTAGCTGCTAAAAAAAATTTAAAAAAATTAAAAAAAAACCCGCCCCGGGAATTTGGTATTTAATTGCAAAGGGAATTACAAAAAAAAAATAATAAAAAAAATAAAAAAAAAATAAAAATGAAAAAGGGGGGGATTTCATATAAATAAATAAATTTTGTCAGATCGGAAACCGTAAACGATTAAAAAAAGTTAAATTTTATAAAAAATAAAATAAAAACTAAAAAAAACAAAATAAAAAATAAAATAATTATAATAAACATTTAAACAAAAGAATATTGCGAAAGAACAAACAACTCCTATTCAATTAAATCGCTTAATATCTTCTTGGGAAATAAGTTAAACAACAAAAAAACGGATATCATTTTAAATTAATGAAGAAGCAATTTGTTTGGGTTTAATGGTTATTTTGAAGTAAGTTTTAAAGTAAAAAAATTTGCTGATGGAATAATTATAATTTTGGGAGATCAAATTGCTCAATTAAAAATGCAGCTTCTTTAATTTGGATCATTTAGGGGTTAAAACAAAATAAAAAATTGTATATGATTGTAAAAATTTTATACAAAGTAATAATGAAAAAAAATTTATTTTGAATTATCTAAAATTTAAACAAATTCAACGGGAACAAATATTTTATTTATTTAGATAAAATAGACTCTGAAGAGGAAGGTAAATTTAAATTAATTCGGGGTTTGCTTCTGGAATTATTAATCCGGGGGAATGATTAATGCTAAATTCCATTAAAAAATTATCTTTTTTCGGGGTTTAGAAACTAATATTTTCCCTCCAATCAAATTCAAAAATAACACTGCAGCGACAGATATGTAAATTAATTTTTTAGAGCTAATCTGCTGATCCCGGGTGAGTAATTGAAACAAAATTTAATTTTGGGGTTCCACTTTGGTTTTTAATGTTTGGGGTTTTATCTAATTACTACTGAAAGATTAAAAAAGCAAGGGTCAAACCTTGGGAAATGGGACGCAATCAACTGATACACGACAGAGGGACATAACTTTTAAATAACACGGTATACAAAAACCACAACTGTATTTGTTTATTTACAACGACCACAAAAGTAAGCACAAAGACGAATCCCCATTTAAATACATTTAAAGTTGATCGCAGATGAAATGTTTTTTTTTTGAGCTTTTGTCGTCTTGAAGTTGGAAAGGGGTTTTTTTTACCAAAATAGAATCAAAAAAATCGAAAAAATTGATGATGTAATTTTAATTATTTTTAAAACAAAAAAAAGAATACTGAATTTTTTAAATAGTCACTTTTTTCAAAAATTTTTTGGATTTTTCTTTTTAAAACTTGGAATATAAAAAGGAAAAACTACAGAAACCCAAAACATATACTTAACAGCTAAATTAAATGTTCGGCCGGCAGCACTTTCCCCGTTTACGCAATTGATTATATGGGGGAAACAGTTAAAAAAATACTTTTGGAAATGAACTTGTTATGTTTAATAAAATAAATAAAAATTAAATAAATAAAAATTTTAATAATGCATCAAATTATATTGAATAAAAAGAAAACCTTAAAATGGACAAAAAAAAATTTAGCCCGAGCCTCAACAACAAAACTCCATATAATTTAAGTTTAAAAATAAAAATTTACAGGGAAATTTCCCCTTTACTATTAACAAAAAAAAATTAATAAAATTTAAAAAAAAGCTTTGCAAATAAAAAGGGATTAAAAATTTACAATTTTTCCTGCCATAAAGGGTAAAAAGGGGTTTTTTAGGGCTTTACTGTTTGTTGGGAAAAAAAATTTTTCCAATGGCAGCAAAAATAGCTCCAAAAATATTAGCCCTCTAGGCTTTGGGAGCCCTTTCTGGATGGCCATTAGGTTAGAAAATACTTGGAAAGGTATATTTCAGTAGCTAATGATAAAAAATAAATTCCCCATATCTTACACCTAATCAAAAAAAACAATTATGGGTCGGGAGTGTTTAAAATTAACCAAAAACAAAAAAAGACGGCGTTTTTTTAGTATGTTTGGCTGCTAGTCTAGGGATACCTTTTGTTTACATCTTTTTTAAAGTGAAAAGGGACTACAATTGATCTAAAGGGAACCTTAAACAAATTCCTAAGAAAAAAAAAAATAAAATTTATAAACAAACCTATTTCAACTTTAAATTGAAAAAGGGGTAAACAATAAAAATTAAAAATTTTAGGGTGTTTTTTAGTAGAAAAAATTTATTAAAAAATTAAAAAAAAAGGGGAGAGTGTGGAATTTTAAATTTGGACACTCGTTGGGCCTGAACCATTTGGGTTTTTTATTTAAAAAATATGTTTTCGATCCTTTGGACTTCCTCCACCCAAAAGAAGTAATTCATATAACCAAATGTAAAAAACAACAAAAAGTTTTAATATCAAACAAAAAAAATACACTCTGCGGATATTTTGTTTATTTTTTTATTTAAAAAGTTTACAAGAAAAGACCGTTTTTTTTGATTTTTAAATTTTTAAAATACTAAAATTTAAAAAAAAAAGAGTAAAGAAAAAACTATTAAAAATTTTTAACCAAAAAGGACATTTATTTAACTGGGAAAAATTAATAAATGGGAAATTCAATAATATAAAAAAAAGTAAAAAAAATAAAAATGGGCGTCGACACCAAATTTAAAAAAAACCTCCATTTTTTTTAACAGTTATACCCAAGATACCATGGTGGATTATTTCAATGGAAAAATGTAAAAGCAGTCCCGGGTTTTTTCAAAAGGGAATAAAGAAAATATTAATTTTTTAAATTTCATTTTAAAAATTCTTGTTGAGCAATTTAAATTTGATAAAGGAAACAAATTACAAATAAAAATAAAGAAAATGTAATTCTTCAAGTTATAATTAAAAAAAAAACAGAAAAAAAGAACTATTTCTATTAATTTGCAAATAATTTAAAAAAAATGATGTTTTTAATTTAATTCTTTTAAACGTTATGAATTTCATTAACAATTTTTTGGTTCTTAATTTAAAAAAACTTTAAAAAAACTTTAAATTTTTTAAGAATAACTAATGTATCAAAAACCATTATCAAAAATATATCTTTTTTGTCTCATATAAAGATGTTTTTTTTAACATAACTGGGAAAAATTGTGTTTTCAAAGAATAAATTTTAAAAGGGGGGATTACTTTGGGGTTTAATTAAACAAAATCTTTTTAATTTTTATAACTAATTTTTTCTTAACAACAAATTTTTTTTTTAAATTTTTTAACATTTCTTTGTTTTCTAAAAATATGAAAACTTTTACTTTTTAATCCGACAAATTCAACAATTCTACACCACACTCATCTTTAAATTTTCCCAAAACTTTTTTATTATTACAAAAAAAAATTTTTAATTACTACATAATCACTATTACAAAAAAATCTTTGTCCTTATAAAAATCTTTATACCTCTTGTTTTTTTCATAACTAATGAAACATTCGTAAAAATAATTTACAATTACCCTGATTTTTCCTTTAAAGTAATTATAATGAAAAAACAACATTAAAATTTTTGATAAATCAGAATGCACATTTCCAAATAACAAGGGCTGTTTAAAAACAAAAATTTTTTTTTATTCTATGAATTTTCCAAAAAATTTTGAGTTAAAAAATCGTTTTAAAATAACAATAAGGTTTGGGTATGTATTTTAATAAAAATTTTTTATCTTTTTAAATTTTAAAAATTCCCTCTGCGTAAAACCCATCGTCTACCGAATACAAGGTTGTTCATAACTTAAAAAAGCCTTTTCAAAGAATTTTTTGCTTTAGATCTTTTTTTATATTAAAATCAATATACTTTTTTAACCAAGGACTTTCGTCAAAAGTTAATATTTTATTATTTTTGTTACTTTAACCCTAATTTTGTATATACAAGATTTTTAAAGAAATACATAATTTGTTTTTTCATTAAAGTTTGGAATCAACTTCTTTTCATTACTTTTTTTTATTTCAAAAATTTTGTTTTAAAAAATTTTAATAACAGAAAGCCATTGATCTTATTTTTATTTTTTCAAGCTAAAGGGTAATCGTTGGGGTTTATGTAAATTTTTTTGGATTTCAGATCACATTCAACTATAAAATTTATTTTTCCTTTTTCAATTAATTCTTGAATTTTTTTTTCCGAATAAATTTAAATTTCCAGAGGGCAAAGGGTTGACACATAGCCCAACCGTAAAGGATTGGGGTCAGGTAATAATTTTTGCTTTTTTTTCTTTTGAATTTTAAATCTTTTTTATAATTATTGTTTGCTTTACTGTATCTGTTTAAAATATAAAATTTCCCCCCAGCCCCTTTTTTTAAAAAAATACATATCAAATCAGTTATTAAAACCCAACTTAATTCCAGTCATTTTTTTAAAATTGCATCCCAAGCTAAAACCCAGGGGGCTACTAAAAAAGACAAGGAACTAATTTTGTATATCCCAAAAAAAAATTTTTTTAAAATTTTTCAAAAACATCACTAAAAATAAAACTCATTTTTAAATATAATCAAGATATTCTCCCATTGTTTTAATTTTTAATTTATTCCAAAAATTTTTTGCATGTTCATTTCTTGTCAGATATGTGTTTTACATTTAAAATTGAAAAAACCTTTTTTAAAGGAAAATTTTGTTTCTTTTTATTTTTTAAATGAATCCTGTAACATTGGGTAAAACCCTTTTTTCTTTAAAAATTCTATTTTTCAAAAACTGAGATAAGTATTAAAATTCTGGAATTTTTTTACTAAATTACTAATGATTGAACATAAATTGGAATGAATCAAAAAAAGACCAAATCGAAATCAAAATGCCAATATCTTTCCATATTTTAGGAATAACATAATTTTTTTTTTAAATTTCCCCTTTTTGCATAAAAATGACCGCAAAACCTCTTTAAAATTTGAAAAATAACAGGAATTTTTGGTTTTTTTGTTTAAATTAAAAATTACTTCTGAGTACACTTCCTCTAAATTTTCCGTTTTATACGTGATCCTTACTTTGATTGAATCTTTTTTATATCTTTTTCACAAAATGACAAAAATTTTTTTTTAAATTCACTTTCACTTTTTTTTGACATTCTTAGTTCTTTGTTAAAAGTTCTTTAAATATTTCTTTTCAAAATTCCTCTTCCCCAAGCATTTTTTTTAAAAAACTTGTAAAATGCATTAGGGCCTCTATAAAACTGGGGTGGTTTTTATTTTATCATCATAACAACAAAAAACTTTATCCCCTAAACCCCAACTATAATTTTGATATCTTCATAATGAAATTCAGTTAAGGTAAAAACGTTAAACTTTTTTTTGATTCAAAAACACATAAATTTTCAAAAGGTACGCTAAACCTTTTGATAATTTTTAAAATTTTACTTTTACTTTCCCCCTTTTTGGGATTTTTAAAAACCTTGATACCATTAATACTAAACAATTTTGGGAATATGTTCATTTAATATTTTTTCTTAGTAAAAGTTGTAACAACATTTACGAAGTGTTTTTTTTTTTGTTTTTTTGTTTTTTATTCATTTAAACTTTAAAGTCTTTTTTCCAAACATAAGTTGGGCTCATTCTTGGGGGTTTACAAACATCTATTATTTTTAATATTTTTTTTCTTAGTAATTACAACATGTCACAGTGGGTTCTTCGTTTTTAATTTTGATATGACAAAGGGTAAATTTTCCCCTAGGTTTTTTCATAACCAAAAAATTTAAAAGATATTTCATTTAAAACTTTTATTTTAGGTATTTTTATTTTTAAAGTAACAGGAAATTTAAATTCCCGTATAATCAAAATCGTTTATATTTTTTTTATAATTTGAAACTCTTTCAAATGTTTTTTTTACAGGAAATTTGTAAGCTAAATGACACCATCTAAAAAATTCGTTATCATCTTTTTTTTATATTTATTTTTTCCTTTATGGTGTTGAAAGGTTTTGGTAATTCTAAATAACTTGAAGCACCAATGGACTAACTTTTATCTATTTTATAATAGCATCAACTGACCCATTCTCCACCACTTCCTTCGAAATCCAATTACCAATTCATTTTTTTATTCATCAAAAGCTTTATGTAAGTTTTTTTTATTTCATTTGTTTTAATAATTTTTTAAAGCCTTGATTGGAAATAATGATTATATATTTTATCAGTTTTATCCATTTTTGCAAAAATTATTTTTTTTTTTAAAAAAACGTTATTTTTCCTTTAAAGCTTTAAGTTCAGATTAAGTATTTCATAAAAAGTCGTTTATGTTAAAAAAATTTATTCTTTGGATCTTGTCTATATGTAAATTTTTAAATTTTAAATTTCTTATAAAATTGTTTTGTAAAACTCTCATTTCCATCTAAATTTTATATTTTTAAAAAAAAAACTTCAAACAAAAAAGGGTTTTAAAAAAAATTAAAAAAATAAAAATAAAAAAAGTTTTAAAATTCTTTAAGAAGAATAAAAAAATTTAAATTTATATCTTTTTCCATTAAATTTTGATATTCCACATTTTACTCGGGTTTTTCCCTCACAACAATTTTTTTAACCCAGCATTAATACCCCAAATTTTTTAGATGCTTTGTAAGGCTTCATATATTTTTTCTTCTTAGTATCACAGTCGGTTTCAATAAATTTTTTTTAGGATTGTTTCGATAAAAATTTTTTTCTGGGACAAACACATAACTTTCAAACATTTTCTTCTTTATTAAAAGACACCACAGTCCCATTCAAATAAAGTTCTTTTACGAAGATAAGGCCTTAACTTTTGTAAATTTTTCAATGACATGATTTTTTATTCATCGCTAAAATTTTGTCCGTTTTTATTAAACATTTCTTCTTTTAAGAACTTTCTTATATGAATTTTCATCGGATTCATTATTTCTCCTAAAGTGCTAGATAATTTGGGATAAAACTTCATCTCCTTTCTATTAAACCTCTATATAATAACTTTTGAAAAAAAAACTTTTAAAAAAAACCGTAAAATTTAATACAGCTCTTCTTCTTTTTTTCTTTTTTTATCCTTAAAATTTAAATTCCTTCAATCATTTTAAGAGGTGTTGAATAATTTTTTTCTTTCTGCATTTCTAACTATTGTAAAAATATCCGAATAACTTTATTGGACCTTTTTATTTACTTTCCAAACCGTGCTTTTGTTATAAGTTGTTTTATTTTTTGATGATGTGATTTTTAAAAAAAAATTTTTTGTCGTCAAGTTTTTTGTCTGTTAGTAAAAAATGTAATTACTGAGGGGAAAAGCCCACACTGCTACAAATATAGGGAAAAGCTGGGAAAAAGTCTAATGCAGCTACAAACCAAATACCCGCGAAAAAAAATAACCAGTATTTCTCTCCCCCAAATTTAAACTTTTTTTTAACAGCACTATTTATTAAGTGAAAAATTAAAGACTATTGTTTTTATTTCCCTTTTATTAAAATTAGTTTTTAAGCCATTTATTAATTAAAATTTTTTTCTAAATTAAATTTTTTCCCGATCGCTAAATGGTACCCACATTAAAATTTTTCGCTAAACCCTTCCTTTTACTAAAGCTTTTTTTTCTTATGCTCGTCTAATAACTTTTTTTATTTTAAAAACTTCTTGTGTAGTAGGTAAAAGTTTTTTTCTAAAATGAACCTTGAATTATTCACATTTAAATCTTTAAAATTTTATTTCTGGATTTGATTTTAAAAATTTTAAAAAATATTTTCCCCTGTCCTTTTGGGGTTTTAACCTTTTTTTAAAATGTCTTTTAAGTTTGCTTAACGAAATCATCACCAATTTTAAAATTTTTCTTTTCCTTGGGATCTTTAAATCACCATTAAAATTTAAAAAACTACCTTTCTTAATTTTTTTTCTACTTCGGGTTTGGGGCATTTTATACTAGAAGGGGGTGGGGGGATATTTATCAACCAACCTGCAAATTTTCTAAAAAATATAAGTATTTTTTGCGTAAATTTTCCAATTTTTCTTTTTAAACTTCTATTAAAACTTTCTATTCTACCCTTTCCTTTTTAAATGTAGGTACAATTAATCTTTATTTTTATTCAAAAATGATTCAACTTTTTTTATAAAATTTTTTTCCCCTCTACCAAAATTTTGTGGAAAACCTTGCAGCTTCGGGAACTTTTGCCCGAATTCTATCTTTAGAATTATTTTTCAAATGTTCGTAACAATCCCCGTTTTATTTTTTAATGAATAAACCCCGCATATTTACTAAAATTTTCAAAAACGGTTTTAAAAGTATTTTACTCCTTTTTTATATTTTTAAAAAACTTGCATTCAACTAAAACACTGACCAAGTATCCAATATCATTAACTTCACTCTTCTTTTCCAAATTTCCTTTTAATTGGTTGTGTAATTCTTTTGCTAATCATCGCTCCATTGTTCCGGGGGGATACTCTCCCCCTTTCCCCTTTTTTTTACTTTTTTTTTTGTCTGGGTTTAAACCCATAGGGGAAAGTTGTTCCTGTCCCAACCCCTTGTATTTTGTTTTAAATTTTAGGTTTCCAACAAATTTTTGCAATCTTTTCTCCAAATGTTTTTGATTTAGTTTTATTTAAATTTGGGAAAACATTTGCTTACACATTTCCCTTTTTTACACCCCTGTCATAGCAAAAAAACAGGGCCAACTATGCCCCCTTTCATTACAGGGGGCCATTATCTAGGGGGTTTTTTGGTCCACAATAGTTATATCCGGAATGTTAAACCTTTTTTTAGTAATAAAAGGTTAACTTGCTTTGTGAATATCTAAATTACCCCCTTACTTTTAAAAAACTTGATTTCATCTTTCCCCAAATGAAACAGGACTTTTATCATTGTTTTCCCTTTTTTTTATAACATAAAAGGGGTTATATTATCATAAATCCCTTTTTTCAAACAATAATTTTATTTTGTAAACTCATCTATAATTGTTTTAAAACTTTTTAAATGGGTTTAAAACCTGTGGATTTTAAATTGTCCGGCATTGGTCAGTTTTTTAGAAGTGGTCAAAAGGTTAAGTGGGGTCAGATGTCTCAAAACAAACAATTCTTATACTACTACCATGCCAACAGTTGAGGTCTTGTTATCTATAGTACTTATACACACCATGCTCTATGTGTTGTTACACAACCATGACAACAGTTGGGGCCTGGTTATCTATAGTACTTGTACAGACCTACTTTAGATGTTGTTACCGGACCATGATATCAGTTGGAGCCTATTTATCTGTATTTATGATACAGATCTTGCTCTGACCATGACAACGTTGGTGCATGGCTAAAGTAATTTCAAAACAGTACAAATAACGTTTGTAGAAAAAAATGATGCAAATATGATCAAATTTTGCACAGTTAACTTTTGTGTATACCATTCGATATAGCATTAATATTTCAAGTGATGCGTGCCGTAGAAAGAATTGTAAGACCTTACACTTATCTTCATATATATGTCAAATATTGAAGCAGCCATTTCTATGTATGTTGCCACAAAAAGAAAACTTATGATACCGCGTTTCTTGCCTCGTATATGACTTATAGGCTGCTCCGTGAGCGATATGTCACTGGGTGAAAAAAATGTACAGCGTGACCAGGACTCGAACCCGGGACCTTTCGGTTACAGGACGAACTCTTTTGACAGAGCTATCTGGTCCCTTACACATTTTATCCGCTCCAAACATAGTTTGAATTTTAGAGAACAGCATTCATTTTTCTCGTTAGTTATCACAAAGGCAGTGACTGTGAAAGGCTGCAATAACTCTAAAAGGGATATGTAAGATAAGAATTTTAATAAAATAAACATCACAATTAGGTTCAGGAAATACATGCTGGTTTGCTTCCTCTGAAGTGCATGTCTAACTAACAATTTTAACTTGAAAGCAATGGTGTCTACAAAAGGAAACACTAAGTTACAGGGAGTTTTGTTGCATATTTTTTAGATTGAAACATTATTTTAAATGTTCTGCTGGCGATTTTTGTTTATTATAAAAAGTAACTAATTGACGCATGCGCATTTTGCAACCATGCGCGGCCTGTTGTCGTTATCCCTCTCCCGGTAAAATATTGGTAAATATGTCGTTCGTTTATCAAATATTTCTGTGTTTTAATGATATACTCCTAAACCTTCGGAAAATTTATTCTTACGCTAACTTGAAATTTTTAACTTAGTTGGGCAACCTGGATAAAACAATCAAAATCTAGCGAATACCCAACATGTATCGTATGTTCACCGAAACAATTAAAATTCAGCGAACAACCAGCATGTCTCGAGTATTAACTGGAAATTAATAAAAATTCAATTTTTTTTTAATAAACCCTTTTTTAAATGGCCAAAATCAGGTCGACCACAAAAGATGTTGAATGATTTGAAACTCCCATTTAGAAAGCGCTAAAACAATAGTGTCAGATGTCTTAGCTAACAAATCGTCAGTATACAAGATGGTTATATATAGCTTGGCAACTCATGCTTAGCTTTCGTTAATAAGAAGCAAAATGCCGCATCACATTGGTTTCGGAATTTTTGTATTAAGAGGCTAAGCCTCATTTGTAAACTTTTTATCTTGAACTTACAAATGTACCCATTCCGATACACAATTTGGTATAATCTGTTAATAATTAAAACGCACCGAGTAACGTCAATTCTAAGTTTGTTTTCATTAATAGCAAATATTCTTATTTCTAAAAGCCTTTTTGTTAAAATATTGCAAATAAAGGGTGAAGCTTGCATGTTTAAGGATCCATCTCCAGCTTTTATTATATTTGACTGGCATATCATAGTAGGTTGTCCCCCTTGAACATTATCCGATAATCAATATTTGTTTCCCTGTTGATATGACTTTGAGCTATAAATTATATAGCTTGTTAAATTGCTTGTTTCTTTTGCTATTGCCTATGTCAAATACCTTATTGCTAAGTTTAATATGAAATAAGGCAAAGCCTCAAAGCGAGCTCAAAGAAATCGGATTTATCTAAAATAATGCATCATTTATTTGTCACAAAGAAACTATTCACTAGTCACAAGAATTCGGGAGAACCTATTAACTGAAAAAGTCTACATTTAGTGTCACCATACCTATAACAGTGAATATCATACGTTGCAAACTTTATGGGAAGCCGGTGTCACGGTGACGTCATTACCGCGTTCCCGTTTCTTTTTGCTTATTATGACATTTTTTCCATTTTCTGGCCGATACTTGATCTTTTAAATGAAAACAATATTTTTTTCAAACAACTGGAAATCATTTTTTCATTATTGTTAAGTGATGAATAATTTTTAGCAGTTGAATGAAGTTCTGTATTCACTCCTGAAAGAAGTAATTCCTGTGAGCACCAGTCCGCTAGGGTGCCCTTTTTTAAAACTTCCGACGAAACTTTTCAAATCCTTCACCAAATGTGAAAGTATACTTGCGTTACCGTAAAGCTCGATTCTCGAGCAGGCCCTTCGAGCTCGCTATTACTCTATTTTATCATGTTTTAAGGAGCAAACCTCTAGGCATGTAAAGTTAAACAAAAGTACTGTTATACGGACAAGGACATTCAAACAAAATTGGAATACATGTATCATCACACAAGTCTCGTTTTTCTAGAGGAAAACTATGATACAGAGGGAAAATTCGTTTATAAAATAATCCTCGGATTTCAATATTTAGCTGTCATTTTCCGGTCAAAAGAAAATAAAATAAACATAAAAAATATTTAAATATTTTCGTTTTCATTTACATTTCAACATGAATTCCGTAATATCATAAACTAACATAATGCTTTTCTTACAGAAATGTTTTATACCTTTACAAGAATGATAATTCTGTATGAATCTATAAAACAACATGATTTATATCAAAAACTACCTATATGCTATGTTTCTTTCTATGGTGTAATATGTGAGCTTTATTTTTGTGTATTGGCCAAAGCAATATTATATTCAAATCAATACAAAATCTAATAAATGACACGACTTTAGCAAATGTAAGGGAGACAATCTAATTTGAAGGGAATATCTTTAACACGGTCAATAATTAAGGAACAGAATTCTAGAAAATTCTGGTTAAAAGCTGACCTTGTTTCAAGTAAACATCATTAGTTGTATCAAACATATTTATTTTTGTACGTTGTAATAATTCACAAGTCATCTAATATACAACATAATTAGAAACTACTGCAAATGAACTCGGATATCATATTTTGATAAAACGTGTTATCTATAGATATCGCGATCGTCATGTGAGCTTTAAATAAAACAGGAAGTTTGAATTGAAAGATAGGACTATAGTGATGTGTCATAAACGGGCTGAAAAACAAATATATATAGTGATTAAATTTGGAATTGAGTAATTAGGTTTATTGGTGCAGTTTCTGCGAAATATTAGTGTCGATGCCGCTTTAATATTTGTGAATAATGGAAGAATGATATTTCGGCATTTGAGAATATAGATGATAATGTGACAAGTGGACACTCCTTCACAGAATATGTAAACGTGAGTATTTGATCTGTATACCAACTTCAGTTTGCTCCAAGATTAAAAGTTAATGTCATATTGCTGATTTATCAGTAAAGTATCCCCTCGCCCTTTCCCATTTCGTCCTCGAATCAAACACTGTGTTCAAGAGGCACGGAGTGCATTTTTTACTAAAATATCTAGAGCCACACGCTGTATTCTGAAACACTCCCGACTTAAATGCCTTTAAAACATACGAAATACTTAATATACATAAACAACAGTATTTTGGATAATTAAATACGAAATATTTGCCGCTTTGGTGGGGGTAGAGGGGTTACACTAACATAAAGAGCATACAGATCGCAAGACAAGCATTAATAAACACACATTAATCGGACACGTCAGAATGACTGAAATAATATTAGAAAGGGCAGATATTCGAGGTTAAGAACTGAAAATTAGAAATGTGTAGTCAAATGCAGTGCATACCAAAGTTTATATGGAAAACAATGAAAAATACTAAAACACCATTAAGTAATTATGAAACCTATGTATCTGTCTAGTGGTTTTGCCTCTTATACCACAGTCACACATACGGCGCTTATAGCTACGTTTAGCTACGAACAGAAACGTAGTAATCCGTATCGATCCGTACCTGAGCCGTACGGATTGGTACGGATTGATACGGGTTACTACGTTACGGTACGACTCAGGTACGAATAGATACGGATTACTACGTTTCTGTCCGTGGCTAGACGTAGCTATCCGCGCCGATTGTGTGACTGGGGTATTACGGCGAAGTTTTCATTTACGTAGAATAAAGCTTCTAAACCAACTTATTTATTCACTTATCTTATATGTCTTTCAAATACATTTGAATCGATGCGGCTTAAAACGATCATTCAAGAGGAAACATGTTTATATGAGCCGTAGCTGGGAGATAAGATATCGAGGGGCGCCCTGGCTGTGTATTCTCCCAGTCAAAGAAATGTTAAGAGCTTTTATTGTCTCTGTAATAACACTACCCAGTCAATGTCACAAAAGAGAGAGAGATTTATTTAGTCAAACGTTTTTATAGTTTTTTAATCAGGTAAAGGAATGCAGCTTCTGTCCATTGCAATACATTATATCCTAAACCCTGAAGCATTAACTGCACTTTTTAGAGAAATGATGTAGGAAAGTTTCATCGTATCCGAACACATGTGCTTTCAATTCGATGCACATATAATGTGCGTGAACATAGCCAGAGCAACCAGAGTAGCCAGAGTTCAGCCAGAGTAGCCAGAGTTCAGCCAGAGTAGCTAGAGTAGCCAGAACTCTGGTTACTGTGACTGGCCAAAGTAGCGAGAGTTCAGCCAGAGTAGCCAGAGTTTCTAGGATTTCAACATGTTCTGACTACTCTGGTCAGCCAGAGTAGCTCGAGTAACCAGGATTTCATTTTTGCTCTGGTTATTCTGACTGGCGAGAGTTTCTAGGATTTTAACATGTTCTGTAGCCAGAGTAACTAGGCCCCGTGTTCACAAAACATTTTCAGTCTTAGGTGAGTTTGATTATGAAATTTAATATGCCATTTCTATCTAAATAGCATGTTTAAAACTAAATTTTAAGTTAATATCTATTTTCAAGCGGCTATTTAGAGAAGCCAGAGTAGCCAGAACTCTGGTTACTCTGGCTGGGTAGAGTAGCCAGAGTTCAGCCATAGTAGCCAGAGTTCAGCCAGAGTTGTTTCTAATTGTGTGTAGCAAGGGACACACTCAAATAGTTGCTTGTCATGTAATAAATTCATGAATTAACAAGACCTGTGACATGAGTCACTGATTAGTGACAAATACCCCCAAAGTGTTGCGAACAAATGGAAAACAGTCTGATGAATTAAAAGACGAAGTGTGACAGTGCAAATTTAATATGCCTCCCTTCAGGGGAATAAAGGACATTTTACTCTACAATCAAACAAGATTAAAGACAGTCAAAAAGCATTATTGTGACAAATAACTACCGTAAGCATATTTTTCGTAAAGGAATGGTTACAGGGCCTGTCAGCAGAAACAAGCTCCGGTGTTCTTCGTATTGGTTATTCAAAGGATTTCCCCTGGTATTTGCTGTAGGACATCCGGTAATTCGGAATTCAGGAAATGTAAAATTTGATATCATGACATGATATCAGTTGATACAAGTGCTTTCAAATATCGCAATTTACAATTAAGGAGTTCTTGTGATCACCTTTATAATCAACTTATGCCATTAGACAGGTAATCAACAGTCCATGTTAAATTAACTTGTGTATGTGTATGAAACAATATTGAATGTGTTTGGACTCAACAAATTTAGGACTCTCTCTCTCTCCCCCTCCCACACCCCCTCTCTCTCTCTTCCCCCCACCCTCTCTCTCTCTCTCTCTCTCTGTGTGCGTGTGTGTTCGGGTTTAACGTCCTTTTCAACCTTTTTCAGTCATGTAAACGACGGTTTTTTTTATGTCTTTGGTATGACGCGGCCGGGGATCGAACCCTCGAAGCGGACGCTCTACCACTAGGCTACCGAGGCGGTATGCTGTCTGAAAAAGTAAAACAATTCTTTGAAATCCGTTTGATGAATCACTTGATACATGAAACACAAAAAATCACCCCTGAAAGTACAAAGAAGGGTCATTTCGCAACATGTTAAAATCCTAGAAACTCTGGCTACTCTGGCTGAAGTCCGTTTTATGAATCACTTGATACATAAAACACAAAACAATCAACCCTGAGAGAACCAAAAAAGTCAAAAATCTTCTCACACATTTCCAATATCGCTTCCGTTCCAAACATAGCTGTGAGACTCAACTATTATCCTTTACACGAGAAATTTTTGAAAATCTCCAATCTGGAAAACAAAGCGATCTCATTGTAATGGATTTCTCGAAAGCTTTCGACAAGGTCGATCATCAACTCCTCTATAAACTCATGAAACATTGGCCAATAAAAGCTCTCTATCCTGGATTTAATCTTTCCTTAGCAATCGTTCTCAATCTGTAGTAGTTGAAGGCTCACACTCTTTACCAATTCTATCAGAGCGTTCTCCCAGGTTCAGTGTTGGGTTCTTGTCTCTTCCTTTGTTTTATCAACGACCTTCTCAACTCTGTTAAAGGTAGAATACGCTAATTTGCTGATGACACCATCATATACATCACCATTGACACGTTAGTAGACTCTTACAAACTTCAAGATGATTTGACAAAATTAGAAGAAGGGAATGTAATTGGTCTATAGAATTCAAGTCATAAGAATCTCAGAAAAAGAAAAAATATCATTTTTCCTTATAAATTACATAATCAAGAATTAAACACTACAGAAAAGATGTGTTATGAACGACTACTCACACCAAACCAGCGTAACATCAATGCTTGAAACTCTTAAATGGCAGACACTAGAACAGAGAAGAATACATGCATCCCTAATAATGTTGTACAAAATATCACAAAAACTCGTCTCTGTAGATCATAGCCACCTGACAGCCTATAGAAATTTAAATTTTATCATTCCATCTTCAAGAACACAATATCATAAGAACTCAGTTTTCCAGGCAAGATCAGATACTCGAACGCCTTCCATAATAACATCAGAGACAGTGTGAACCTTCAGGTAGCTAGAACCAATGGGTATCTCGGAAATTCTGGCTGTTCTGGCTAGCCAAAGTAGCCAGAGCAAATGAAATCCTGGTTTCTCTGGCTAGTCTGGCTGACTAGAGTAGCCAGAACAAGTGAAAATCCTATAACCTCTGGCTACTCTGGCTGCTGCCTGAAAAATTAGACACTTCTTTGAAGTCCGTTTTAAGAATCACTTAATACATAAAACAAAAAACTCAACCCTAAGGGGTACCAAAAGGGCCATTTCGCAACAGGTTTTACTGTAGTTTCTCTGGTTATTCTGGCTAACCAGGGTAGCTAGAGCCAATAGGCATCTTGGAAATTCTGGCTGTTCTGGCCAGCCAGAGCAAATGATATCCTGCTTACTCTGGCTGACCTGAGTAGCCAGAACATGTTAGTATCCTAGAACCTCTGGCTACTCTGACTGAACTCTGGCTACTCTGGCCAGCCAGATTAACCAGAGTTCTGTTACTTTAGCTACCCTAAATAGCCACTAACTTGAAATTCAATTTAATACATGCTATTTAGATAGAAATGACAAATTGAGTTTCATAATCAAACTCAGCTAAGACTGGAAATGTTTTGTGAACACGGGGCCTGGTTACCCTGGCTACTCTGGCTACTCTGACTGACCAGAGTAGCCAGAATATGTTATAATCGTAGAAACTCTGGCTACTTTGCCAGCCAGAGTAACCAGAGCAAATAAAATCCTGGTTACTTGGGCTACTCTGGCTGACCAGAGTAGCCAGAACATGTTAAAAACCTAGAAACTCTGGCTACTCTGGCTGAACTCTGGCTACTCTGGCTTCTCTAAATAGCCACTTGAAAATAGTTATTAACTTAAAATTTAGTTTCCAACATGCTATTTAGATAGAAATGACATATTAATTTTCATAATCAAACTCATTAGCTAAGGCTGCTGAAAATGTTTTGTGACGGGGCCTGATTACTCTGGCTACTCTAACCAGAGTAGCCAGAATATGTTAAAATCCTGGAAACTGTGGCTACTCTGGCTTCCCTGGCTGAACTCTGGCTACTCTGGCAGCTCTGGCTAAGTTTAAGCACATGCACATATATCATATTACGAGTGACCGCAAAAAAGGAATGAAATACATTGTAAGTACCTTATGCAAACAGAAAAAACATAATTCTAACAGACGACATGTCGGCAATAAAATGAAATAGTACAAATAATATACAATCTAACTTGTTTAAGCGGCAATCGAATAGACTGACTGAAAATGATCACCGTAGGCAGGCCATGTGGTCATTGGAAAGCATCAAATCAATTTAAAACCTTATTATGCTTATAATATACATAAGGCTTGTTGTTTCTAATGATATATACATTTTTATAATGTTTCACACAAAAGCCATCTAAAAACTTGTACTGATACACCGTTAAAATATCCAGTTACGTGAATTAGATAAAAAAAAAACAACAAATTCAACTGACGATAGATGTAATTTTCATCTTTAGCTCGTCTGATATTTTTTGAAAAAAAAAGCTACAAGATATAGTTGTCACTTGATCGTCGGCGTCGGCGTCAGCGTTCGTTACAATTTTGGTTCACCTTTTCTAAAACGCTGTAAGAGCTGCAGCTTTGAAACTTTTAAGCCAAGAACTGTCAAAATTATGGCCCTTTTTGTACTTAGAATTTGAGTTTCTTGGTCAAAATATTTGATTAGGTCCATCTTTTTTCAACATCTATAAAAGCTACAGCTTTAAAACTTTGCACACTTGTTTATCATTAATTATTAGGACAGAGCGAGATCAAAACCTGTGACTATAGCCTGCATTGTGTCAGAATTATGGCCCTTATTATACTTAGAAAATCTTACCTATAACTCTTCTTACATATTGTTCAGTACTTGTAAACAAGCGATGGCACCCATAGGCGGTGCTCTCGTTAAAATATATCATGGCTTCTTCTGTTTATTTTTTTGTATCAGCAGTCTTCAAAAGAGTGACAAATTTAAGGCCACTAAATATAGAACGATATCCTCAACCTTCATAGTCTGTACGATCCTTGAACAAAACGTTGTAAGCAATGGTGTGTGTTTAGGACACCTTCAAATCGTAATCGTACAAGTAATAGTAGAGAGTGCAACCTGAAGCATGATCTCAGTAGTGCCTGGGATTTCACATGCTTCTGCTTCAACTCAACAGTAATGACTTCTCTAAGCCGTGTAATCGATTGCCCTCAGACGGCAGTGTCTCAACAATCAATAAACTATTAATAACGCATATCGCAGTATAAAAACAACTTATTACAGAACACACTGTTTACAATAAACCATTAAACTCCTGCCATGTGGTCGAAATTTCCACTACCGTCCATGAACAGGCTCAGTCAATCCGAACATGCAATATTTTTATTCATGTTGAGTGACCTATGGTGTTTCCACATTTCTTTTTTTGATAAAATACACTTGCAAATCAAGACACATAACTCACTTTGCATATCAATACCACCCACCAGGTAAAATATCATAAAATTCGTACCTGCAGTGCTGACAAAGACAGTCCTTGCTGCAATCACATACCAATAAACAAATTCCCCACAACTGCCTTTATCAATACTACTACTGACCATCCTTCATATATCATGTGCATGATGCAGGTTATATTTATGTTCGCTACACTCCCAGTTATCTACGAGGTCCATTCAAAAATAATGACAACACGTGATTCCGTAGTAGTTTCAAGTTTCGTTATCAAGTAATTTTATTAGCCGCAGTGACAGTGGCTGCGAAAAAGTAACCGTAGACCAACGCAAAAAGAACTAAAAGTGTGAAAATGTTTTGTGTTCCATCTTCTTTAACTCTAGGATACTGTTGTACAAATTCCTACATCGTCAGGAAAGTCAGTCACTGAAAAGTTTTATAGAGACAAACTACTGAAAGCTGTTAAACAAAATAAAAAAATACGTTCAAGGAATGGTCCGTGATCTCCAGCTGATCCATGACAACGCTGCGGCTCACTAAAGTGCCATCGTTTAAAAGTTCCTGAGAGATAAAAAGGTTGTACAAAACAATCCTCCCGCTTATTCACCAGATGTAAGTCATTGTGACATTTTCCTCTTTTGGGCGCAAATATTTATCATAAAAGCACGTGGGAGTGGTATTTTTCAGTTAGTTAAGGAAATACCAATTGGAGCCTACACTGCAGCGTTCACCTCATGGATTTCTTGGCTGCGGAAGGGCATGGAAGTTTACTATGATGAATTTATTATTTGTAAATAATTTTATTATTTTGTTCGAAACATGCCAATGAATGTTGCTGAAAGCATAGATTTTTCAGAAAATAAACATTTTGTACCATATTTAGGTCATATGGGCATGTTTTAATGGTGAGCACACTAAAGGCCCACATAAATATTTTGACCATAGGTCCAGCGTCTTTCAAAGAATTTATGATCATTTTTGATTGTGGTCGACAGCTGTGTTCATAATGAAAATTTCAGATTTGTTTACAAATTCGGTTAATGACAGCAAACATGTTCTTTAACCCGTTGAGAGACTTTCAGTTTTTAGGACATTTTTGGGCAAAAGTTAACCTTCTCCAAAATTGAAGAAATTGGACTGTTTGATATTACAACATAAAATATTTTGGGGATATGATATACCCTAGTACAAAGAAGTTATATTACAATGTGTAGAAACGAATTTTTGACGCTTGTGCGCGTTTAACTGTGCTGTAAAAGATAAAGATAAGACTAATGTGTTTATGTTTAATCGTATTATTTCTTTAAAACCAGCCAATCCGTCCGTCCTAATTTGTGTCGCACGTAGCTAGTTTGCTTTAGAGTCATCAAACGTCTTAAGGATTGTTACTCATCATATGAAGATGTGTTTTGTTTAGGGATTTCCCTCAATAAGATCAGAGTGGTGTATGCGGTAAGTATTTTACTTTAAGGACGCTCGCTACAGCTTCGTTTTTTTCTCAATAATAGATTTTGATGGAATGTTTTGTATTAAAAGATCATGTTATGATCTATTGAAAAATGAAATTAAAATACTAGGCCACCAGCTTTGTTTCAATTTAATTTGCCCCTAGATATGGTGCTATTTTAAACATTTTTCAAAATTTCTGTAATCCTAAAATATATTTCAGTAAAGTACAATAATCAGCACAAATTTGATTATCAAAGCATTTTTGTAACGGAAAACAATATATCTATTTGAAACATGCTCAGAGAAATCAAAAGAACATGATTTTGTAAAGAAAGGAATACTTGTTCAGCAGACCCAAGGGCTATTTTGCATATTTTTGTCAGTTTTAAGTTGGTAATTCTGCTATTTTATCTAGTTTCACATAATAGAATTTCATCAAACTCTGCACATACCTTTGGTTATGTCTACCTAATCTAAAACAAAAAGAAAATTGATAGGTCACCATATTAGATTTCGCTTAAATCAAATTACAACGAGGTGGGGTGTGGCGGGCATTTATACAACGCAGGTTGGTACGAAATACTCTTTCAGTGTTTGAGCAAATGACTTAGAAATATATATATAAAATTATCAAACGGCAGATTTCTAAATAAGCGGATTTTAAGGTGACTCTGAAGCATTTTGATGGCATAGAATGATGAAAGTTTCCGCCCTTTTTTAACAAAAACTATAGTTTGCGAATGTACGGTACGGGTACGGTACGGGATTAGAAACAGCTGTGACTCAATGCAGAGTTTGAGCGCTGGTATAAATAACAGACTCCAGTATGTCGGATTGAAGCAATTTGAACAAAAAGTACTTTAAATGTATATATTTTGTAACCATGGTGATACTTACCCTAACCTTGAGTCAGTATATTATACATTTTGTACATTAAATGCATGCGAACATACAATAATTTGCGAATTTTTGCCGTACGCGACATTAGATAATCACTTCCGGGCATGCACAGAAGACCGCACCAACTCTGCAGTGAGCTACATCGATTAGAAACACAACCAAATTGGCACGGTGGTGGGGTAAATATCGACCCGTCCGGAAAAACTGTATCGAGTGCCTTTAATACAGTCATCAAATATCATGATTATTGTTAAGCAGATGTGGTCTTGTTTAGGATTTCACCTAGTAAGACCCGAGTTATGGTCCTTACATTTGTACCTGAGTCAAAATAATTATGTATAAAAGACTTAAACGTTTGTATCATACATACCTCAAAATACTTGACATAGATTCATGTATATTTGAAAACAAATGTAGTTAAGCATGTGTAGTAAGGCATATGTGCTTTATAGTAGTGTTTTGTAGTATCCTTAACCGCAATACTCTCCTCCCAACCCCCAACAGGGACCACAATCACAGTAAAGATATAAAAGTGTATTTGCTTTTTCAACAGAAAACATATGACCGTGTAGTTAATGTAAACCAGAAAAGAAATGTTCTGGGATGTTCAAAGACCTTTGCATTAAATAAAATTTATTGAATTACACGTGAACAACGCTACCGAAATTATGTTAAATAAATTATCAGATTTTGTTTAATCTTTCACTTTATTTATGTTGCTTATTGATTGGAAAAGAAGATCTAGGAAGAATAATTTTTCCATGCAATATATGCTGAAAAGTAGATTCACTTAGTATTTTCTCCTCAGCAGCATATCCAATGGTCGTATGTAGTTTTTTTTTTAACTAAAATTGCTAGTCAGTCCGACATATATAATCAGAATGGCATATTGCGATAATAAGTACACACATTGTAACTTATTCGCTGCGTTTGGTCCGTGAGTAATAATTAAGGTGCGTGATTGAGATAAACATGATATGATATCTAGAATTTATCTTAAGTAATCAATGTTTTAAGATAGAATAATAAACAAACGGATATTTTAAAGACTTGTCAGTTTTACGTATTAAAGCTTCTAGTAAAGATAATACAGACATTTTTCATTCTTATAAATTCCCCACAATAACCAGACTTGGAAGAAAAGTGACCTTAGACAATGGACACACATAACAGCGCACCTACGTCTCGTCCAGGATTCAAACCTATGCCTGTCTAATTGGAAATCAAATATATGGCGTATAAACAACGTTTCTCGAAAAATGTATTAGATTTAAACAGCTTTTATGGGTAAGTCACAACTGGTGGCACACCAATACAGGACGTAAATATATTGTATGATCATTAAGGAAGTCAGACTAGAACTCATACTTACGGAATGGTTTCTTTTGCATTTAATTATATAAACACATTAAAACTTCAATCCAATGAGAAACATTTTACTATTAAACTTTCAGATTTAAAGAACGAGGAAAATGTTCAAAATGGCAAGCACAACAAGAATTTTGGCATTCCTACTTATAGTTTTGGTAAGTACATGTTTCAAAATAACTTTTGCTTTTATTCATTTTTGTCAAGTTACCGTAATTGTAAAAAAAAAACAAAAATATAAAAAAAAACATTTCATTAGTACTGGTTACAAGAGTTACATTCTAGGTGCTTACGGCTTATAAATGCCATTCCATAAGACTTTAATAGAGTGTTTTTTTTAAAAAAAACAAGCTTAAAATAACTTAATCTTTGTAAGAGACGTAAAACGCAAAACTGTTTTTGGGATAATACATATATCATCATGCTCATGCACCTCATATTTGTTTTGTTCTGTTTTTGTACATTGATGTTTATGTTCAGATAAAATTATTCCCTTTGTAACTCATTGATTTTCTCTGTTCTCTCTGATAGTAAAATTTACGATGACACGGCTGTAGTTTCCAATATAAACATTTAGCGACTGACACATTTTCCATATAAGCTGTCAAATTGAAAAATAGTAATATTTTTGAAATATAATATATATGTCCATAATAGATCAATTTATCTATACCGAGAGTGATAGGATAGCATTTGGTGATAACACAGCCTCAATAACGTATGCCTTTGAACATACAAGCGTAACAAATTTTTACTGCAAAAGCCATTCCCAATGCACCTGTAGTGACTGCAGTAGAGGAGACGGTAACATAAGTTTTCCGCCCCTTGCTAAATGATTTGATTATGATATACAATGTAACATTCTAATATATATTCGTTAAATTCTGACTATATCTTGAACATATTTTTTTCTCCTTAATCTATCTGTTACATATATCTGGCAATGATTTATGAACATGTTCGTCTAACTTATATACTTTCGACTAAATCTATTGCTTGTAGCTATACCGTCTTTAAGGAAATCATCTTACTGCTTTCAAATTAAAAGATGATTTCTCTGCGACACACCAAACGGTTTGAAATTCTACACTGTTACGTTGTTTTGCTTTTCTGCTTCATGTGGCCACGTATATCTATTCATGCTGCCTCTAGATTTATTATATCAGTTGGGGAGGGGTTGGACGTATTTTGTTAGTTGCTGCTTTTAGGCGAGCAAAATACTAGTTGCAGTTCAAAATGACGTCATTTGCAGTGGTAATTGTCTTTATTATATACGTATTTTTTAACGATCACGCCAAGTTGGTGGCCATATAATTTACCCTCACTCGGCTTTTGGTCTTACATGTTTATCTTTGTTAAAATGTTATTGAAGGTACAGTGCCAGTTTATAGTGAAGAAAAAATCGAAGCCGTGCACGAAAATGTAATTCCTGTACAAAACGAACACCTTTCGGGATGTTTATTGATTTGGACATATACGTAAATTTGTACTCTAATTGAAGATTTTATATGCTACTTCTAAAACTTCCCATTGCAAATATACTTTAGTACAAGCAACATTTTGTTGTTTGATGTTGTATACACGAAATTATTGTTTTGTGTTTCTTCTACCGAGATGTCTTCTTGAAGTCTTCAATCCAATATAAACATGTAATGTGGTTCTCATCGATACTAGTGAAAGCAACAAAAAAATTTAAGCATTTCTTCGGACTTTTCGTACATTAATTCTTGATATTGAAGATCAGATACTTAATTAATGTCGTCTGGGGGAACAGATGTATAAAAGTGTTTGAAGACGCCAATCTGCAACCGATGAATTCCATTTTAATGGCTAAGTGTATTTATTTAGGCACCATTTAAAAATAAAAAGGACAATAACATAGAGTCTAACCTGTCTTAAGCAGCCAGCTAGGGGAAGCAGGCAATTTGGCCGCTTAAGCCAGGTGACCGCTGATCGTTATTGCAGCCAGTAAATGTATTTTTCAGACTTCTGATCAGTTTAGCCTTAAGGCCCATTTCTTTTTCGATTTTCTATTATTATTTTACCAGGATACATTGACGTGCATTTGCCTTCGCAATTCGAATGGTCTTCTTAGCAATCTAAATTTCCGGCGTGTTTTCTTTTTTTTTTTTTTACAACAAAAATTGTTACAGACAATTTTCCAACTTCAAAACAAGTTTGTATACAATTTTCGCCATTTTTATAGGGGAAGCTACTCTCCATGTTTACTGTCTACGTTAAAATCTGCCGTTAGGTTCCGTAAAAAATCGAGCGGTTTATATTTTGTTCAAGCATAATAAATTTCGTATAAATTAAATAGTATTTTGATGAAAGAAATATAAAAGAATAGCAAATATTATGCTACTAATTAGATATTGAGTATTATCTTTAACCGAGATCAAATTGTTAACAACAAAACTGACACGAGGTGACACGCCAATTGCCGATAATTACTAGCCATTCGATCGTAACAAAATGGGGATCACACCTTTGGTTATCGGTTTTAATTGAGAAGCTCATGTCATTTTGTCGTTCTTGTGGTGAAATCACGCGAAACTTAGCAATCACGTGTTTCTTAAAAATCAGGCATCTTCGGCAATTATAGCCTAAAAATAATTGGTTTGGGAAGAAACATGGCCACTGAAAGGGGTCAAATACGGCGGAAGGGAGGCAATTTCGGTGGCCGCTGAATAAAATGATGAAATAGAGGAAAATTCTTCGGGGGCTTGATAAAATGACCGCTGAACGTAGGAGACCGCTGATCGAATGTGACCGTTAGTACAGGTTAGACTGTATTCCTTATATTCATAAAAAGTTTGATTTCGATGAGGAACATTTAATCTAGTTATGCCTCTTTTTAACTTCGAAATTTTTGGTTAAAGTTTTTGAAAATGTAAAATATCTCTGTTACTATCAAAGCTTTTGGATTGAATCTTAAATTAGTTATTTACTATCAAAAGAGAAATAATCCCTATAACTCTGATTTATTTGAATTTAGACAGAGTTATGCCCACTTTTAACTTAGATTTTTTGTTTAAAGTTCATTGATGAAATTTAAAACCAAACTAGCACTTATGATAAGTTTCACGTAATACTGGCGCTTGTGATCAGTTTCAATTGAAAATGTGTGACATGCACGAACCATTACTGTACCCTATTGTTTGAGTAATGTCCCTTTATGTAGCATTACTGTCCAGAACATCACACTGCAACTGCTGTAGGGAAATGCAGCGTACAAGGACCATAACGCTTACCACACTTATTTTTAAGGTTATCTCCCTATATTAATTTCTTTACAGCGCAGAAGTCTCTAAATATACAGACAATATATGTTATATATACCTTAAAATAATTGATTTTTTATACGCAAGTTTTAAGAAAAAAAAACCAGGACGTATAATGGAATGGTATTATCCGTTCATATATCCGTCCTTCTACATTTTTGTTTCCGGACTATAAGTTACAAAATGTAATTGGCGTAGCTTTCAAGTTTGACATTTCTACTATACCACATTGGAAGGATCTTGTATGTTGCTGTGTCGATCAAAGGTCAAGCACATATTGACCTGGAGATTAAAAATGGTTTTCGGACTCAAATTAATGAAGTGTGACAGCTACGGGTTCCGTCTTCGCTTAATAACGGAATACTTGTGGGCTCATATGTCAAGGTCACAGGCATCTGACTAAATTCTGATATTTGTTTCGTTTACATGATCTTGAATAAAAGAGTGTACGCCTCTCAAAAGTACCACAATGACTAAGTACACCAGGATTCGGTGGCATCTGACTAAATTCCTGATATCTGTTTCGTTTACATGATCTTGAATAAAAGAGTGTACGCCTCTCAAAAGTACCACAATGACTAAGTACACCAGGATTCGGTGGCTTATCAACGTCACAGTTTTATACGTCCGTAGGAACGTATTATGTTATGACGCCGCTGTCCATCTGTCCGTCCGTCCGTTAGCAATTTCATATCCGCTATGTAACTTTTGAACTCCTTGAAGGATTTCGAAGAAACTTGACACAAATTTTCACTACATCGAGACAAAGTACAGGATGCAAGTTTTGAATGGCTGGCTTCAATATCAAGGTCACAATTTAGGTCAAAGTTCATATTTATGATATTCCCGGGTCAGTTAAGTACAAATGATAGAAAGAACCTAAATATAATTGCAGATTACTTTGTAGAGATAGACACTAAAATTTTCAATGATAGTTATACATTAAATAAAGTCTAGAAATTTATTTCCAAGTCCTTCAAATAACCAAAAATGATTTCATAAATATGAAGTTTATGATAGTTTTGTTAATATCAATAACAGAAGTTTTAATTTTTAATTTAAATTTGTGATCCACAAAGAATGTCAACTCTTGCCTTTGGCTAGTACTTATAAGCAGAGATATCTATTAGTTTACTTCCCTTGCAATTACACAATTGAGTGGAAAATGAAAACTGTTCTAGACACAATATCATACTTTTTTGCACAACAAAAACATTTAGGATTTATTCATATGTGTTTGATTTACCCCTCAAAACATGGTTCATAAGATTTTTCCAACTTACTTATGGTAAAAAGTTAACTTTTAACAAGCCAATAATAAAATGAAATACCAGTAAGTAATTAATAGTGCAGATAATACAGTTTTGCTTGTATCAAAATGTCACAATAGAAGCACTTTTGTCATACAGAACGCCTGGTAGGATTAGTAAAGGTGCAATTATATTGATCTCTATTTCCTATACTTTGAGGACTAAGGTGAAATGCAGCATCTCTATTGAAATGTTAAAAGGGTACATCCTGCAATGGACTCATTTAATTTCTTTGTGTTACTCAAACAAATTACTTCTAAATAAGGAAGGGAATAAATTTCTTAAAAAGCACATTTATGGGATTGAGAATTGAAAAGGAAATATTAAATGAAATTGATTTGAAATTTTGAAACTTACATTTTGATAATCTACCGCAAAGGTGTGATAATTTCTAGAAAATTCCGGAATACTCTTTAGACAAGTATGAGGTCTGTATTGGTTCCTCAAAGAAAATAGTGCTGTGCGTATTGATGCTATACACTTAGCACATTAATGATTAAGAACGCTTAGTTCAGTGAGCCAGAAAATTAATGCCTGTTTCTAAAGGATGTCTCTCTTTTTATTGCTGGGACTTTCTGTCGCTGTAGTCAACTTGCTTCGTGTTTAAACAAAAAAAAATGGTAAAGTTTCTTGTTTAACGTGGGTAGTCGACGAAAGTCCCCACCTGTAATGGACGGAACAACTTATTACCAGCCGAGCCCACGGCAGGCGTCACATTACCTCCCCAGCATCCAATCTAGGCCGATACTGCTGGAAACAGTACCAATTTAAGTAAATCACCCAGCACTGAATACTAGTCGGGATATCAGCCGCGACTGGGAATCGAACCAGATTAAGAGTCTTGTGCTCTACCGACTGTTTGTTCTGAATGAAACTTAATTTGGCATCAGGAGTGGCTGCCTCTGTATATAAACTTGTTCATAATGAAAGGATGCTGAGTAAATCTACTAATCTAATAAGAAAAATAATATAATAACAATAATAAAAAGAAGAAGAAGGAAGAAGAAGAATGCAATGTTGCGTGTTGGCTTCATAGTAAGATCTAAAATGATTAATGGCATCAGTGTCATTTACAGGCAAACAAATGTCCCTAGGTTGCACCCAAGACTTATGTGGGTTCCGCTCAGAAAAACGCGAGTTAAATACGAAGATAGTTTATGTTTTATTATATCAGTATGAAGATACGATATTGAATAATATTTGCGACATAATTTGAATAAAATTAAAGAGCTGTACCATTTGAACACTTGTATAAACTGATATCTTTATGTTTATACCCCCACTAAACATGTTTGTGGGGAGGGGGGCTATATTGGGGTCAGGTTTGTCCCGTCCCGTCCCGTCCCGTCCCGAAATCTATTATCTCAGTTACTACTGTATGGATTTGATTCAAACTTAAAATAGATGTTTCATCTTATCACTGACATCATGTGACACAAGGTACATAACTCTGACGCCAATTTTTCATGAATTATGCCCCCTTTTAATTATTAGAAATTTAGGTTAATTTTAAAGTATTTTCACTATATCTCAGTTATTACTATATGGATTTGATTCAAACTTAAAATAGATGTCCCAACTTATAACCCACATCATGTGACACAAGGTGCATAACTCTGACACCAATTTTTCATGAATTATGCCCCCTTTTAATTAGAATTTAAGGTTAATGTTGGTGCGCTTTCACTATATTTCAGTTATTACTAAATGGATTTGATTCAAACTTAAAATAGATGTTCCACCTTATCACCCACATCATGTAAGACAAGGTGCATAACTCTGACACCAACTTTTCATGAATTATTCCCCCTTTTACTTAGAATTAAGACTAATTTTGATGCATTTTCACTATATATCATTCTGATGGCTTAGAGCCAAAGGGAAGTAACATTTTTTAAACTTTTGTACTGAGTTACTTCCCCTTAAATTTCCTGAATTAGTCTGTTTTTAGAAATTCTATTTTTAGATTTCAGTATTTTAGGTATTTTTCAAATATTTCAATTATTAGTCCTGTGTAAAAGGTAAAAACATTTTTTCATGTGTCGGTAAGACACTTTTTTGTATTCATTTTTAGTGTATCTCTTATATTAGAGATTTTTATATTTACCTCATCCCTCATCCTGGGCACATATACTAGTATTACTTATATGTGCCAAGAAAGCCCAGGATGAAGTACTCAAAAAAACAAGTAAATTTTTGTTTTGAGTATTAAGTTTTTTTTACGTTTCATATTATTCTAAGTATTTTTGAAAATTCTTATGGTTGATGGTTGCCATTCTTATGTGACAAGACCGTATGGTGGGGGTATAAGTCACTCCTGTGACAGTTTTAGTTTTAATTGTATATATATATATATATATATATATATATATATATATATATATATTGTAGGAGAACTGTGTTTCAATTATGATGCTTTATGTACTTATATATATATATATATTCCAGGTATAAGAATCACACAACAAAAATGTCGTGTATCCAACATCAAACAACAAAATATTGCTTGTACAAAAATATTTTGCAATGAGAGGTATTAGAAGAAGCATATAAAAGTCTTAAACTACAGTATAAGTTATTGTATATGTCCAAATCAATAAACATCCCGTTAAATGTTCGTTTGTACAGGAATTACATTTTCATGCACGGGTACGACTTGTTCGTCACTGTACCTTCAATCAAAAATCAAGAGAAGATAAATAATATGGCCACCAAGTGGGCGTTATCGTTTGAAAATTTGTATATAATAAACTTACTTACAACTGCAAAATGTGTCCTCTGTTATCTCAAACAGCTACTTAATAATGCCTTCTGTAAAGAGTTTATTTGACTTGCAATGATACGTTAAATTAAATTAAAGGGAAACAATATGCATGACCATAAATACACCCCAGGTAATAAATGAAATATACTTCACACTCAGTGATTTTATTATATAATCAATTGTAGATCATTTAAGACAGAGTGTATTTTTTGAAAAGTATAAAATAATCAATAAATACGCAAAATATTTACAGTACAGTGCAAGTAGCGTCATCTTGTCACCGTACCATTTTCAGCAGTCTCCGTTTTTAGATCACTGGTCTGATCACTCATCTGATCCGGCGTCCGTAAAATTTTACTTTAAACGACATCACTTTATAAACCACTAGGCCAATTTTATCTAAACTTCACATGAATGTTTCCTGGATGAAGCTCTACAAATTTCTCTACTAAACCAGAAAGCCTAGATCTTAGATATTTGATATGTAACATTGCTTAGTAGACTTCTACGAACTTCAGATCATGTTCAGATCAAAAAAAAATTGGCCCCGCCCCAGGGTTTACTTGACTGTACATCGGAAAATTTTCCAAAAATTCTTAAAATCATTAGTTTGACATTTGAAACATGTAGCTCATATTACTCAAGTGAGCGATCCGGGGTCATCATGACACTCTTGTTCAATTTTACTGTGTTCATTGATTTTATTTTATAATGTCCATAACAGTGTAACTTAATCATCTACAAAAATAGTATTTGACTTTAACTTAATCTGGTATCATATAAAAATAGATAGGATGTATTTGCATATTTTTGTATTGTAAAAGAAATTAATTCACTCTCGAAATTCAATTGCATGGCACCACTTTTCACTAAAATACACACCTTTAACGATAGTATAGGGATGGATCTACATTACCACTGTTACGTTAACTTTCTTGCTCCAACACACCTCATATTACTTCCAGTCGTTTACTTCTGATATGCAAGACCTATTTAAACCATATCAACCTTTGGTCACGTGGAGCACAAGTTCTATTGTCCGTGTGGCAAAATTTCATTTCATATAACAACAAGATCATTGACAGAAAAAATGTTCTCAATTTTGTCTTGTCTTCAGAGCTGAGATGTACTATCGTTATTGATAGAGTTGTCAAATACTCCACTAGACGCAACCATCTTTTTGCGATAACTATCTTGGTAGAGGGTCACACAAGGGCCATTAAATTCATTGGTGCTGGCTAGGATATTTATATATACAGTAAAACCTGGGTACTAAAAATACTGGCTTCCGTGAAAAGGTGGTCTTTCGAGACAGGTTAAGCGTGACTTTTGTAGGCAGGTATTATGACATTTAGTTGGAGGTTGTCTACAGCACGGGTCCGCCAGTAGCTACATAAGTTCCGTTGATATCTGTGTTCCGTGGATATTCAATATCTCAACCGTGTTTTAAGAGTTTACGGGAGTTCATCACTTTTTAAAGATAGATGTCACAGTTGCCTATATTTATATAGGGCAAAACCTTTCCTACGGACAGAATTTCTTTAAACTTTGTTTGCTGACTGAGAACCAGGCTTAAAACGGAAATATGTATTAAAAATCATAGGTACCCTCGCTTTATCTTGAATTATCTGCTCTTGATATCAGAAAATACTAAAAAATCCAATTGTCAAGGGCAGATAATTCAAGATCAGATCAAGAGAACTGTGCATTCTACTTTTTATTTCTGTTTCAGACTTCATTTGCAGTCAGTTTAAAGAAATCCTGTCCATGGGAAAGACTAGCACTTTGCGGTATCATTTTGTCATGTTCATAATTAAGGACATTTGCAACAGTGTCTATACTGACATGGGGCAAACATTTTCTTACAGAAAGAATTTCTTCTTTAAACGGTTTTTACTGACAGAGAATCAAATCAAAAACAGAAATACGTAGGAGCCCAGCCTTGATCATGAATTATCTGCCCATGAAAGTAGGAAAATACTGAAAATATCTACTATACTCATGGCTGTTAACATACACATGTGTTAGAGGTTTGTAGCAAAGTGATCCACAAATAATAACAACAGTGTGTACGGACCTACACATACAAAAAATAAAATGCAATTTTGGACTGATCACTAATAAACGTATGGCCGATAAGTTGAAAAACAAACTGTTTATACCAGAACGAACGACCACACGGTCAAAGGCCCCTCTAACGTTTAAAATGCGCCTGCCCAATAACACAAATCCTGCCTTTTTAGATACTGCCTTAGTATCGTCAATTCTTTCAAAGACATGCTAAATTGTTTATGGATAATAATACAGTTTTGGCTTACATAACACGGACAATGTACATATAAAACAAACAAAAGGAAATAAGAGGAAAGTGCCGACAATTCTGTTTTCACCAAAAGAACTGAAATGGGCATTTTCCGTGAAATAAGCAGCACATAATATTTTCTATTCCAGTGTAATAAAGAATATTTATTTTATGCTAACTAATGAAATACTGTGTTCTATCAGTTAAATATTTTTATATCTCATCACTCACACTGTGAAAATATGAAATCTATATTTTCACACTGTGAGAGATATAGCTCCGCCCCTCATACATTGTGTATGAATTTTAAATTATTTGCTGAAAACAGGATAAAAAAATGAAGTCGCACTTTGTTCTTTATAGTATATTTCTCGATTCAAATCATTTTACATAATGAGAATTTCATAACTTATGCAGCAAAAAATAAAATAAAATGGAACTTTATGTTGTGTGCGTCTTTGTAACGTCACAACACGTCTGACATCATGTCTGTTTACGCGCGTCTGTTTCCCGCACTGAGATTAAAATTTGTTGCAAAATGCACATCTCAACGTAATTGAGCATAAAATGAAAAGAAAATTTGCTTGTTTTGAGTGGATATGGAATATATCTCACCTCGAAGTGAGAAAAGTTTCACAATATTTGAATTTTTCTCACTTCTCAGTGAGATATATTCCATATCCACTCAAAACAAACAAATATCCTCTATTTATTATATACCTATATAAATTCTGTAAAACATCGGCTTGTATTTCAAAATTGAATATGATCAGAGAGACAAAAATCCATATTGTACCATTTAAATTCCGTATTGTACCTTCCGTATTGTATGCTGCCGGACTATTTTCATTAATATGCTTGGTCCGACACATTTCTATAAATAGCGCACATAAAAACTTCACTAAGTTCCATTTAATATTGATAAACATTAAAGATTTCGTTCAAGAACAAAACGAGAATCAAAATGGTAAAGGTATATAATAAAAGTGTCATTATAACAGTAGCTAGATCTAGGACTTTGTATTCGGCTCTCGTGGATTTTGCAAGGTCGGATCACACTCGGCGCTTGCACGCCTCGTGAGATCCGATCTGGCAAAATCAACTCGAGCCAAATACTGCATCCCAGATCAAGCTACTCTTATAATAAGCCTATTTTATTTTTGGACAATTCCTAGAAGGAATTTTGCTAAATCTAGTTCACACTGCTTCTGAGACTTTTCTTACAATTTCTAGGCAGTCTGGTGCACAGAAACAATCTTTCTGACGCCTTGCACGCTCGAAATGGCAGCATGTATTTTACAGATATAACAAACAGATTTTTAATTACGTTTAGTTCTATGCAGTAAGATTATTCTCCTAGTGATTTTAAAATTGTTCCTTTGAACTCCGTTCATGAATCTTTAAGATATTAATTAAAAAGTATCTATAAATGCTACCGTAAACTCGGAAAATAACAGGTAAATATTTACTTTGTTTATTTCTGAATTGCAGTTTTACTTCTTTACAGCATTTTTTTTCTTTTTCGATCCTTGCAAACTGCGCTGTTTGGTACTATGGGACAGTTACATTTGACAGTTTTGGTTCACTATCTTGTTACCTTTCACACGAAGGTCATTTTGTATTCAAGATGGCGGAAATACCTTAAACCTCGCCGGCTGATATGATGTTCAAAGACACAAAGTCTCCACAAAATGATGATAGTCGTTGCTACGAATTCAAGTATTTCTTTGAAAAGAACACTAAAATTTCTTAACAGTTTCGGTTTATTATTATTGGACAACCACTGATTGATTGTTCGACATAAATAACGCAGGAATTAATATGTAAAATAGTTCATGAGCTTGCGCGGCCATTTTTTAAATATGTATTAGATTAAATGAGATAAAGTTTAATAAACAAATTATCTGCTTTTTGCTCGAAATCTCTCACCTTTCTGTTCTCCGGCAACATTTCTGGAAAACGCTAGCTCTTCTATACAGTTTTTGTACCCGAAGTATCGGGCTGCATGCCGAGTTATTAGTGAAGGAATGAACCGGTATTAAATGTAATATGACCACGCCCGTGAACTGCTTGGGCGTGAAATTAATTTATAATATTTATAATGACACGTTTTATTATATGGAATGGACTGACACACTGAAAGAATAGGCTTGTGTGACTACTAAAATTGATATTTAATTATTTCACAAGAGCGCATAAATTCATAAGGCCTATTTTTCGTCCTTATTAACGTAGCTTATGTCAACACAATTATTTTTTCAGACTACCCTGACAAGAACGTCGATAGCTAAAAATGAAGAATCACAATCACTATCATCATCAACAACAACAACAACGACAATTCCAATAAGTATGTTTCATGAGGTTTTAAAATGTGCCTTCATATACTTTATATAAAAAAGTCATGATATTAATGTTTAGACCAAAAACAAAATCATCAGAAAGCGTTTTATTGTGCCTTAACCGTAGTTAGGCATACAATAACAATTGTGAATTTTCATTAGTGAAAATGATGGCTTAAGTTCTTCTTTCTGGATGATTTATCTATAGAAGCGCATTTTTGCAATGTCGTGCTGTCACTTTTGCGCCCCAATCAGAACAAAAACAATATAGAATGAGAAATCACTTTTATCGTGTTGGTGCCTCAGCCAGCACGAGACACGGCAAAACTAGGACGATGGCACGTCACATTTTTCTGTTGTGTTGGCACCTTAGTTTGTCGTGTCATCATGCTGGAGGAGGCGTTACACGGGGATACGACAAAGTAGCATTCTGTTGTTTTGACTTACTGTCATGTTAGTGAATACGTCACGTAACATCACAAGGACACAACACATTATTTTGTTTCGTCTTCCAGTTAACATGCGAAGAAGGGCCTAATAGTATATGGTTGCCTGAAAACAGCAGGAAGAAACTTTGTTCGTCTACCTCTCAGTAGGTACTAAGCTACGCGTACATGCGTCTGTCTTCATTATTGAAAAATGTCTACTTTTACTGCACTAACCGGAAGGCGAAACAACGACAAATGATTTGTCGTGTCCTTGTGATGTCACGCGTAGCTATAACACCAGCACGACAAACACAAACACATGCAATGGGCAAAAAATGTGTAGGCGGTCGGGAGCTCAGTCGTTAGAGCATTGGAACGGTATTCCAAGGTCCTGGATTCGAGTTCCAGTCTGGTTGCGCATTTCTTTCACATTGTGACAGACGCATAACATCCCGCCAGCTCGAGGATACTTAAAAAAAAGGATGCAAACAGGACATGAAACTTTGAAGTGACGTCGCCCTTCTATAATCGTGTCATCGTGTTATAGTGTCCTCGAAGGAACACGACAGCACGACTTGGCAGATACAAGCCACAATATAATAATCTCATTTAAGCAACATATTATGACTTTTTTCACATTTCGCACATTCTGTTAGAGACATATTATAGGAACAAAAATGTCCACTACATACTAGGTTAGATCCCTATTGGAAATGTACGCCGTTTTTACATTTATAAAATCCTAAAATAACCCAATATGAAAGCATGCAACACGTTGAGTATTTCTTTTGGTTTGGATTTAATTTCTAGGTTTAAATTTCCTTTTGAAAGATGTTGGAATATTTCAACAATGTGAACCAAAAGCCATTTTTAAAACTAGATCTTCAAAATTCATTTATTTTCAATCTAGGCAAAAGGAAGGCGATGCTAATTTTACAAATGTACATTTTTAACATTACGGCGAAACATATTTTTTCTGACAAATGTAATACAATTATTTTAATATTCATATCATTTCTTAGGCAAAGCATGTTTTTCAAAATTATGCTAATGCTTAAAATCTCTTTTGTGGTTAGGCTAGAATACGTAAATCGATAAGACGTTAAAGGTTTGAACAAACCTTTTTTTACTAAAAGTCAGATACTAAATTTAACGTTTCGGCCCATTTTTTAAACCTTTGTTTGCCAATATTGTGTTGCTCGGGAGCAGATCAGCGACTACTATTTTACGGATTATATAAATAGCAAAGTATACCTAATGCCATTTTGTTCTAAAATATCACGGGTTTCATTTATGACGTCTCATATTTTATATGTCTACAGTTTCTTAGATTTACGATTTAGAAATTTTGGTAATTTTGACATTTATAATACGCCTCTGCTTATTCAACATTCTTTCAACATCCTTACCATTTTCCACTTCCAAAAAGGCTTTTATTCTGCGCAAAAGATGGATAGGATCCGCGCCTCTGCATTTATGTTTTAAACTGTCTTAAAAAACTCCTAGATGAGTGTGTTTGGAATACTAAATCCATAATGAAAGGCCATCACATTAAGTCTGTTGTAAATATATATATATTATAAATATTTATTTGAATATATGCAATTGCAAGTGCAAATCGTTGTCCTGTAATATCTCATCAGTATAAAGGGCCCGGTTTAACCTAAGGAGGGCGTCTGCGTCCCCGTCTTCTAGGTTCTCTAGATTAATGATCACTAAGCACCCAAGCCTTTTTTTTTTGGTTGTCAGTAAATCTGTCATGTTGGAGTTATGGCCCATTTAAAGTAATTTTGAAGGAGTTTGTGTGGTCTACTTCTCCTATACTTTTTACAGGATTTGAATTTGATTTGAACTAAAATGAAAGGGATTCAGAAGTACCAAACCTGGTTGCGTATATTCCATTGGGTTTGTGATTGAATGATTTGTGATGGAGTTATGGCCATTTTAAGAAAAGGAATATATTTCACTATGGTTACTCAATAGCACTATATATTCTTCTTCAATCCTTTTCATATTTAATAAATTATACACGTTACAAGATAATTATCATGATAGGTGTTCATTATGATACGAGGTCCCAACACATTTTATTTATATTAACTTAATAAATTATCAGTCAGCTGTTTTCTTCGAGAGATACAATTTCATATAGTATAGCAATTGTTGTTAAACGACAGTTATTGAATTATTCACAATGTTATGATACATCATGAAAACAAATTCCTATTTCAAAGCCTCTTCATTTCTTTACATTTCTTAATTGAATTTAGCGGCGTGATTGAAAATTTGCATCGCACTGATATGTCTGTCCGAAAATCTAAAACATACTTTTAATTTCTTCACAAATATTGGTAGAAAGCTATAATGGGATACGAAAAAGTAGCATAGAACAAAGCAAAAAGCTCATAAATACAGCATCTACTTCAATAATGTAAAAAATACTGTGAAATCATTAATATTCGTGGGGGACTAATTCTCGTGGACTTCGTGGTTGAGTCAATCCACGAAATTTAATTCCAACGAACAAGTAAAATTCTTATTTATTTTATCTTCAAAATTTCGAAATCCATTAATTCATATTCCTACAAAATTGCCATTTTGACATCAGCCACAAAATTTCATGCCCACGGAATTAAATGATTTCTCAGAACTAGAGATATGTATTTTAGGCACTGAGCAATAAGGATATTATTTTGTTTTATGTTTTGTAGCACTGAAGCAGCTCTGAATCTGAACAGATTTGTACTGGTACAGAATCCAGGAACACTGGTTAGGTTAACTGCCCGCCGTTACATGACTGAAATACTAATGAGAAACGGCGTTAAACCCAAAACAAACAAAACCTGCAGATGCATACCTAGGCACCGATCCCTCCGAGGAACATACCGAAAGTCGAACCTTTTATGCACTCAGGCTTAATTAGCACCTTCAGTTTGCTTACCGTCAGGCTGCAACTGAAGCTACCGGGGTGTCCGCCAAGAATAAGCAACAATATGATCACAAAGGGAGGAACACTCGGCTTGAGATCGGAGATAAGGTTCTGGTACGTAAAATGTCTTGCAGGGGACTAACAATTGGCTGATCGTTGGGAACAGGAAACATATATAGTCCTTTCTTTGCTCAAACCAGATATTCCAGTTTATAAGGTACAACAGAAAAATGTGAAGGGTCCAGTCAGGACTTAACACCAGAATATGCTGTTGCCTTATCCTTGCAACCAATCTTTAGAGGAAAGCCTGTCCTCTTCCAGGAGCAGTTTTTGCAAGAGAAATACAAGAAGACCAAGTAGGAAGTCCACTCTGCAAATCCAGTTACACAGTTTATAGACTCTCTGTACGCCCAAACGGAAGTCGCCAAAAACTAGGCGTTCAAAAATCAAAACACAAATTTTTGCTGTCGCGGATGGCTTGGGTTTTCTATGTTTATTTCGTTAATATCACATGAAGTAAGTGTATTTTTGATTTACATATTGTCTTAAAGTTACTTTTAACGTAAATACCAAACATGCTTGATAAAACTCAATATATACTTAATTTTAAGTCAAATCAAGTGTTGATATCTGTTCGATTTCGTAATGAAACTATCACTTCTTTGAAATACATGTACTGTGAAATCATTAATATTCGTGGGGGACTTATTTTCGTGGATTTCGTGGTTGAGTCTATCCACAAAATTTTATCCCAGCGAACGAATAAATACCCATTCATTTCATGATCATAAGTTGAAATCCACGAATTCATATCCCCACGAAATTGCCGTTTTGACCAAAACCACGAAATTTCATGCCCACGAAATTTATTGATTTCACACTATCTTGAGCTTTTGCAAAGGTTTCAAACCTTTGCTACTTTGTAGAATAATGCATTACGCATGAATAGATACTAGCATGGCTCTATGGTAACAAACACGTTTTCAGAAAAACGTGTTTTTCTGGGACATTTATGCCTATTACACTGTCCTACTACTCGATATAATACTGACCTACTAACCGCAATATTTAAATTCCGGACTGTACACTTAGTCGAAAAACTGAACGCCTATTCAAAACGTCTTTCCATTCTTAATTTTAAATGTTTTGACTTTGTTTTATGATAACCGACAGTTCAAAAATAATAGTTAAAATTCTTTTCGTTTTTACAACAGTCATGGACCAGTTTAGATGATATTACTGCAGTTTAGTTCCCACTTTTCCTGAAGTATTAGATCACACGTCAACAAAACACAATGAACTTAATTACTTTGAAAGTAAATCTGTCTACAAAAAAAGTTCAGCAGAAATCACTTCTCAAAACAAATTTATTACCTCCATTCAAGAGTCAGGGGCTTAGAAAGTAAAACTTTTTAAATGTTTAGAATATGTAGACATTTTTACATCACCCGAAAAGAACGTGTTCAGACTATCTTCAACTCCTGTGAAAGCAGACATCACAAAGACGTCTTCAGTTATCAATAATACCGATGACGAAGAAGCAGATCTGAGTGCATATTTTGAACACATGCACATGTTTGAGGCAATTGTTGGTATACAGACAAGTGACTGTTTTCTTGTTGATTACAACAGCGACCAATATGATGACGAAATAAAAAAAAAACTGACACAGCGAATAGTAAAATGCATTCCTGACGTCATTTCATATCTTCAATTTACCGGGCAACAAGAACTCTTCTCAAGTTAACAAACTTAGCAGAGCTTCATTTACCGCTGTGAAAAGGCATAATTTTGTCCAAAAGAACAACAACAACTACAACAAAAAATATCAGGTTTATTGGAATTGTTTCCACACTTGTTGATCATAAAAATATATGAGTTTCGGAAAACGAAGCTTGCCCAAAACATTTAACCTGGATTAAGTATAACACCTTGGTGGCCTTGGCCTTTGTTATTATTGGCACAACCCCTGCATAAGCTTTGTTTGTATGCTGCACGTAAGATATAAGCAGTAATAACAAAGATATGACAGAAAAACAAAGGTATTCGAAAAATTTAAAAATACCTTGGGTGACCTTGACCTTGAGTATAATGGACACTGCCCCTGCATAAACTTTGTTTGTATGCCGCACAATGTTCATGTGAAGTTACAGTAGGATATAAGCAATAAAAAAAAAGATGTGACAGAGAAACAAAGTTTGCCGAAAAACTTTAATCAAGAAAGCCAACGCGGAAGCCGGGGCGAGTAGAAATGCACCCCTGTTCTCCGAATAATGAAGCTAAAAATACAAAGAAAAGATGAAAAACAAAGTGTCCTGTCAAACTGAGCAGAATATTATTATATATATTTTTTTTTCGTATGTTAGCGGAAACACGGATATAGATTTTACTTTTTGTTGAAGACAAGGTCATCTTTGGTGAAATGGACGAATGAAATACTGGTTGACTGCCTCAAGTAAAATGCAATACAAAACTTATATTTATTAATTCAATGGGTACAGTGGATGGAGCTTATAAGCCCAAACACTTCATCAGTTATTTATTGAATATGCGTACAGGTTTTTGGCGAATAGTATAACAGTTTTATAACAATGTTTGGGACTAGGCGGTCATTGCATAATTCATTTGCATGTTGATTTTAACAATCTTTCAACTATTCAGGATTGTACATCCATATTTGTACGTGTGCATGGATTGATAATGAAACATTTAGAAGCGGTTCTCGCATGAATTTCCTTCGCAATTCCAAAATATCGTGGATTTTAGCCTCAATGCTTCGTCTTTTGCCTTGACTGTCTGTGTGTTTGGTGAAAATACGTTTTAATTTCAAGCATTAATGTCTATTTAACGCCTGTGTGTTGCAGAGACATTTACCATACACTGAAAAATATATTCAACAAGAATATTAATTGCAAATAGCCAGAGTAAAAATACTTACTACCGTCAGCTTAAAAAAAATTGAAAAACGAAAGTGAACGCCTAGTTTTTAGCGACTTCCGTTTGGGCGTACAGAGAGTCTATACACTGTGAGTTGCAGAGACAGTAGCAGACAGTGCCAGTTCTAGTGATTCCGAGTCGAAAGGCTACAGTGACAGAACCGGAATATATATTCCTCCCCTCTAAAAAATCCCCCAAAACAGCCAAGACCAGTATACCCTTCTCCTCTTCAAACTGGAACTGAATCCTCTCTCAGACTCCCTACTCATTTTCAGGAACTTCACGGGTTCTAGAATCAGACCAGAGTAACAAGTCTAGACATTCAGTACAGAGGACGGGGGATAGCTCGCCACTTCATATCAAATGTACGAATCAGTGTCAGTCTAAAACGGAAGCACCTTCAATAAGCTTGGACCACGCAGGACACCGTAGTTTCAATATTGCCTTTGTACCTCCACATCCGAGCCCTCGTTCCCTTAGACGCAGAGAGTCACCGCAACGATATGGTGAGTGGGTAACTCGTGTGCAAGTACAAAGTTCGATATTTTCCTTTTTCGATACCTTGGTACAAGTTTTATGGTTTACAGATTAGATGAACATAACTGTATGTGATTACTTTGAATTTATTTCTTTGCAGGAACTTATTTGGTAAATAAGTACAAGTATTCCTTTTCAGGATCATGCGTTGTTTCCTAAAATATGACAAACGATAGTTTTTCTGTCTTACAGGAAACAATATTAATATAGTCTGTGTCAAATTGTCTGAAAATAAGAGTTTGTGATTTTTTTGGCTATATTTTACAAAGTTGTGGGGTTTTTTTTTGACAACCTCTCAAAATCAATTGGTAACATTTTTTATCATCATTATTTTGGCGGCCATCTTGATTTCAAAATGGCCGCCTCTAATAAGGCTATTTTCAATTTTCTTACCACTTAAATTTCTCAAAATGTACTGTAAGCACTTTGTATGTTACATAAATGCTAGAGTGTATTAAAACAAGTTTAAATAGAACATTTAATTCTAGCTTGTGTTATTAAAGTGGAGTAATTGGTGCTTAAAGGGAGATAATTTGTTGTAATGTTATAAATTTAGTATGATTTGCAATATCTTCAAAATACAGATAATTATGACATGAACAAAATACATTTCTTTATACAAAATATGTCTAAATCAACCATACTGTATGTCTTGTAAGTGAATCTTTATAATTTTAAGCATAACGATAACATGACAAAGGCAAAAATGTGTATTTTCTTCTTGGCATCCTATATTATTGAAATTATTCAATTATCAGCAAAGCGATTCCTTTTATTACAGTAAATAATTCTAGGTAAACTTTGTGTGTTATTATCAGTATTTATCATTTTGGTCAAATTAAAATAGAGATAATTACAAAATGTGAAAATATATCTACATAGTTTGGAACGAACATTCACACTGTACCAAGTTTTCTCAATTTTGGAACTTCAGTTATGATATACAATGCTTTATTATAAAACTTTTAACTTGAATGAAATAAATATGAAATACCAGAAGTAATTTTAAGATAAATTGTTGTTATTCTTATCAAATATTCATTTTGTGGTGTTATACTTTTATTAAATGGCGGCTGCCTCAAAGCATTGCATGACTGAGTGATTAAAAGGCCTTCCTTTACCATTCAAAACTGGACTTTGACTTTTCAATCACTTTACCACCACTTATGTTGGGTTGAAATCCTTCAAGTGACGTAAAATTCTTTCAGTGAAGTTAGCAATGCAGCTATTTCCCGAAGATTATTGGTTCTACTTGGACATCTGCCTATGCCTGTAATGGCGGGCTCCTGAGGCTTCCTTTACCATTCAGAGCTTAAAATTGCCATATTCCTAAATTGTTTTGGTGGGGCATAAACCCTAAGATTAAACAAAACTTCATGGCACACTTCGTGAAGAAAACTCTTATGTTGTATATAATTATATATGTTTAAAGTTTTACATCACATTGACACAGTGCATGATAAATGGCAACTTTCATGTGCCCTTCTTGGTATTATTTCGGGTATATGTTGGCACCTGGTTGAACTGCTGACCTTCCGCAAGCAGGCTGGATGGCTCATCTGATGACCAAAACAGGGCTTGAACCCTCGGAGACTATGGTCTAGTGATTTAAATTTGATAACGACATCCTTCACCACTTGGCTACAGAGGTACCTTGCTAACTGTACTAGATGACCAGTTAGCTTGTCAAAAGCAAAACATTATTTACAATTCTGTAAAATGTAATGTGTTATTCAATGAGTTAATTATGATTATTTAAAAAAAATAATCTACATAAGTAGATAGATATTTCCCTTGCTTCTCTTGCATAAATGGTTTCCAGTTTTAATACATGTAATATTATTTATATATAACTGGGTATTCAGTTTGTATGTCAATAACATCCTTTTAAAATGTAGAAAAAGTTCAACATTAACTGGACCAAGTTGAATGATATATAATTACAAACGAGGACAAAATGCATTGAATTTGAAGGAATAAAGTGAAGTACCAATGTAAAGGTCAGTGATTCTCAGCCAGAGATATATTTAACTAGAAATGAAAATATTTATACAGATCAGTAGGGGAATGTGTAACCCTGTCAACAATTTACTGTGTTCGTCGTGTTTTATCTATATTAATGACGTATCGCGTCTTTCTCCCTTAGTATTTATTTAAT
Organism: Mercenaria mercenaria; assembly: GCF_021730395.1. NCBI lineage: Eukaryota > Metazoa > Mollusca > Bivalvia > Venerida > Veneridae > Mercenaria > Mercenaria mercenaria. The sequence goes on along the minus strand of NW_026462113.1, from coordinate 4,817 downwards.
TACCTTACTATCGTAATGTAATTTACAGTGACATAGCGAGTGTCGTATCGGCCAGTAAAAGTCCGTATGAATGTGTTCACCAGTTTTGCACGCTCGAAACTTTCCCGCCTTGCCTATCTTTCTATTATCTGGGCACTTTACGTCTTTTTACTGTACAAGTACGTACTTTTATCTGTTTAGAAGTTTTATATACAGATATCAATCTCTGAGTGATCCTGGTAAGATTTATTTATTCTTTTCATGAAATTATATCATATTTTATATTGTCCGGATATTTATGCAATTTGTAATATTATATGTCGATGTTGAACGCTTTGTAATATAAATGTTAGCATTTATTTTAGACTTTGTAATATAGAGAGATTAAACGTGAGTTTGAAATCGACATCGTTGGTTTTAAGATTGCAAACCAAGTCCCGGTTATTGTAAACACATGTCAAATAGCTACTGTCAATTCTAGAAATTCATCAAATGTATTTTTTTTTTATATCTGAACTTTTAAATTCATTTTTCGGCATTAGATAGAGGAAATTATGGTGAATGTGTTTGAAATAAAAACATAAAAATGTCCAAAAAAGTCAATTGACCCCTAACTGTGTCCTTAAGATAGTTTTTCTAACTGATAGGAACACATAGACAGAATATACTTAAACTACATAGGGCTGGTCAGTTCCTTGATAAAAGGAAATATAAACAAGATGCAACTGTTATATGTCAATAAAATGAGAAATGAAAAGAAGCCAAAGGAAGTATCAGTTACGTAATCATCCATTTAAGCCTAAAAACTGACCACTCTGAATATTGCTCAATATAAACAACAATTCGTTATTTGAACAAGTAAGTTTGTTAGCACTGAGATTGTGTAAATAACTGTTTTAAGAGACAGTGCATGCTTGTTGTTCAGTCCTTTCACAATAGGACGCTACGCTTTCCTCTTTGATTGTGTCTGACGGAACAGGTGGATGGCTCTATGATAGGTAGGTCTTAAATCCCACTAGGACTGAGCTATTTTGATTTCCATCTTCTGGCCTGTTTGTCGGGCCCTTAAGGGTGTTCCCTTCTTGCTCTGTCTCTCTCTCTATATATAGTTTTAAACTTGGTTAATTATAGAGTCTTATTTAAATATGAGAGTCAGCAGCTGGGTCCAAAGTCGATTGACCGCGAAGTGGAAAATGGATCTTTTGGCACCCAACTGTTTTTTTACCACTTCTACGATGGTCTAGGGGTGTTTACCCCTATGCAGCTAGCCTAATGTGTTAAGTAGCGATAAGTGGGTCTTTTGGATTATATATACTCATATTTGATTAAATTATGGGTCCCCATATAAATTTTATATAAAATTTTGACCCATCAATCAGTTATAATCAAAGAGACCCATTTACCGGTTCCTGAAACATTAGGCTAGTTGCACAGGGGTAACCCACCCCCACCCCCTCCCCTAGACCCATGGTGAAGTGGTAAGAAATAGTTGGGTGCCAAAAGACCCACTTTTCTACTTCGCGGCCCGACAATCGTTTTCGGACCCAACTGTTGACTTATAAATACTGTCCTGTGATTTTGAAACATGATGAGGCTAAGAGTGATGTTAGGTGCACCATAAACCGATAAAAGCTTCCCAATGGTAGTTTTGCCACTGAACGTTCTAAGGCGGTGCCCCATTGTGTTCCTTTATTTCTTTGCTTTGCCCTTGTGTGTTTGCATTTTGTGTGTGTGTGCGTGTGTGTTAAAGGTAAAGGTAAAGGTCTTGTTTATTATAGTGTCTTCCCTATTGAAAGGGCCAGCCAGTTTACCTTTATTGTGATCACCAGTTACCTTCCAACTCCTACCACTATACCAGTCGCCTTGCGGATAGAAGCCGGTAGCCATTCATATAACTAGCTCGCGTCTCACGATCCGGCCTTTTTGGAAAGAGTCTCATGACAAATATATCCCGGAAGAACGTTCCCCATGGGGCTCGAACCTTCAACCTCCAAACCACTGGGCCACGGTGACCGGTATATGTGTATGTGTGTGTTGGTCGTGTGCGTTTCGCGTCCGCGTGCTCGGTTTGCGTTTGGGGAGGCTGCGTTTCTGGAGCGTTGTTTTCCCTGTGGGATATTCATCATTATTTTAAATTTCCGTTCACCAAAAAGTAATATGTATTGTGCTTTGGCATAAAGGGACTACCGGATTAATGTCAGTATTTTTTTTAAGTTGAAAAAGAATCTGAATTACTGTTTATGGTTTGCTAAACTATTAGCAATTTGTGTATTTAGCACTTTCATTTTGCCTTGTAACAGACTGAGAGTTTGTTTATTTAGATTTCCTAACAAACTATTTTCTTTGATGTTTTATTCATTTTACTATGTTTCCCTTTTTAGCATAAATGCTTGCATTGAGTGCAATTCTATAGTTAACCTTTGACAACCATAAATGTTCATGAGAAAATGCAGTCCCTTGATTGCTTATCGTGCAGCCACCGCCATGTTTGTTTCCCTCAGCCAATCGCTGGTCGCAGGGGACTAGTCTAATCACACTGGAGAAAACCCTCCAAATTAGGAGCCGAAAAGAATGAAAATGCCAAATACTATTTTTATTGTTTAATATATAGCAAACTCAAAATTATATACATAATCAGTTTAGAGTCAAATTATATAATCAAATTAAAACATTAATTGTAAATTAGTATATACTGATTATAACATTACGTGAATATGTTAAGTTCCTCCTCGCCATTACAAACATTGCAAGCTCCAAAGTAAATACAATATATATGGCTTTCACGCTGGTTCCTTTATAACTGTCAGGCCCTAGGAAACCTCCGTAAATTTCCGCCATACAATGTACATTTCCGCGATCCTCTGTTCACTTACATAGAAAACGATAAAAATAGAAATAAAACCCGAAGAACGCTAATGAAATTTTGGTCATGCGTTAGAATCAGTATAAATTTGCCTTACTACACAGTGTCCGTTACTGTTAAGGATAAAAGCTGTACATAAACGTTACGATTTGTGACGTATTCATATAATTATAATACATCACTATAGAAAATGTTTACAAAATAAACTTATACTAAAGTTTGAAAAAATACTCTGAAAAGATGAAGTTTTGATCGTAACATATAACTTGTAAAACATGTCTAGCACTACTTATAGATACACTCATCAAAGACATTACATACTTTTACAGATTGTGTTAATTTAACTGACCTGAAGACAACTTCATTTTTTCAAATCCTTATCCCATCCACTTTCTTCTACATACGCTGATACCCGAACAGAAAAAAAGTCACACAAACAGAAAATGGGCATGCATCAAAACATATTTATCTTTATCAATATTATGAGATTGATTTTATCAAATTAATTAGTATTGTCCGTAAGTATTGACCTGACACTCCTGAATATTCCGTATGTTTCCGTAAATTAATTTTCGGTGTCCGAACCTAAACAACGATATAACTATAGAAAAACCAATAATCATGTGCAGATATAGTTCTACAGAAAAGGCGTTTTGCCTCTTATCTCAGTGTTGTGTGTTCGAGTCCTCTGTCTGACCAATATGTTTTAATTTATCTGTAAAATTAACAGACGGAAAACTTGACACACTTATCATGATTCACAGAAATACTCTACTATCGAGTAACAGTTTTCTACGTACATAAAACCGTTCAACAAAACTTTCAGGACCGGAGAAGTATTCATTCATTCAACGTACAATACAAACAACTGTTGTTAGCGACACAGAATGAAATATTTCAGAAGATAATATAAATATAGATACAAAAACAAACACAATGAATTATGCTTACAAAAAGGGTCAGACATGTATACGAACCCACGGTAACTTGTTTCCAAGTCGGAGGGCTTAACACTACACCACTGTGCCGTTAGTTTTCTAAATCGTTCATTTTAATTATAATACATATAGATATTTTCAGGACATAAATATCGCGTAAAAGAACGAAAACCCCCGAAAATATTGGCAAAGATTAATGAGTGCCATGTCAATACTTACGGAAAATAGGTAAAATTATTCATCCGTGTTTCAATGACATAAATCTGATTTTGGAACAATTCATTCTAAGAAAATGGCGTAACTGCATATGGGGAGAAACATTAATGTAACTAAATTTAAGTGTTATAATCTATTATAGACGATGTGTGTACATAGTAGATTTAAATTATGATCAAAGTCAATAATATGATATGAAATACTTGAAGGGAGAGCGTGTTTGTTATTATATGATTTTGTGATGCCCGTAGACCACTATTTGCAAGCTCAATCATCAGCAGCATAAACTGGTATACTTTTACAGATAGTAGTAATCCTACCGGTACGTTAAAACACGGTAGTTTGGCGAAGAAAACTGACACGACATATCAAAGTAATGCTACATACAAATGCAATGCAGGATACAAACCGTCAGGGAATTCAGCTGTTATTTGTCAAACTAGCGGAAACTGGTCTACCAGTAAACCACCGGACAAAGTTGTCCGTTAGATGTACGGTAGCAATGCGCTGATACGCATTTTTCCGTTAATGGTGCGTCCCCTATTCTGTACTTGTCCGGTTCGCATCCGTTCTTGTCCGGTTCGCAACTAGCCTTTTCCGGTGGACCTGCTTCATGGCCGTACTACTAAAAAATAATTTACAACGCGTTTTTACCAGGGGCATATATTGTTAAGCTGTATTGGAAAATAACGGTTGAGCACATCAGCTCATGATTTTTTAAATATTTAATAGTATACGCCATGTCATTATAATCACGTAAATCTGTCCGTCTTTCAATGGTAAAAGATAAAAATTATAATTGCCACATTCGACAAGATTTG